>NW_027204492.1:64208955-64468955 GCF_024711535.1 Dipodomys merriami
GTCCCTTGGCTTTTCTGCTCTAGGCTAGTGCTCTATCACTTGAGCCACAGCTCCACTTCTGGCTTTTGATGGTTAATTGGAGATGAGTCTCACAGAGTTTCTTGCCCAGGCTGGCTTTTTAAAAAAAGAGAGAGAGAGAGAGATCCTCAGATTTCAGCTCCTGAGTAGCTAGTATTATAGCCATGAGCCACCAGTGCCTGGCTTTATATTAATTACTTTTAATTACCTAGATATGTCCAAAGGCATGTGACTCCCTGCATAGGCAATCCATGCCAGAATGTCCATTCTTTTGTAAATTTTATTTACAAAAGAATTTTTTTTTGGGGGGAGGGGGTCCGGTCGTGGGGCCTGAACTCTGGGCCTGGGCGCTGTCCCTCAGCTCTTCAGCTCAAGGCTAGCGCTCTACCAACTTGAGCCACAGTGCCACTTCCGGCTTTTTTCTTATGTGGTGCTGAGGAATCGAACCCAGGGCCTCATGCATGCAAGGCAAGTGCTCTACCACTGAGCCACCTTCCCAGCCCCTACAAAAGAATTTTTAATTGTGGTAAAACAAGCATAACATACGATTTCCCATCTTAAACACTATTTTGTGGTACTGGGAATTGAATTCAGGGCCTTGCATCTGCTAGGCAATTGCTCTACTAGTTGACCTATGTTTCTAGCCCTTAAACACTGTGAAGTATATAGCTATGTGGAATTAGATACCTTCACACTGCTGAGCAACTATCACCACAAATCTATGTCCACAATACTTTGCATCTTGCTGTACTGAAATTATGTACCCATTAAGCAATAGCTTCCATTTCTCTCTCTCTCCAGTCCTGGCTACCATCATTCTACTACAAATTTGACGACTATAGGTGGTACCTCATGTAAGTGAACATGTCTAATATTTGCCTTTTTTGTGTGTGCCAGTTCTGGGGCTTGAAGTCAAGGTCTGGATGCTGTCCTTGAGCTTTTGTGCTCAAAGGCTAATGTTCTACCACTTGAGCCATAGCTCCATTTCTGGCTTGTTGGTGGCTAATTGGAGATGAGAGTCTCGTGGACTTTTCTTGTTTGGGCTAGTTTTTTGCTGTGATCCTCAGATCTCAGCCTTCTGGGTAGCTAGGATTACAGGCATGAGCCACCAGCACCTGGCTAATATTTGTCTTTTTATTACAAAACTTTCTTGTTTTATTTAGCATAATGTAATCCAGTTTCATACGTTTTGTAACATGTTTCAATTTTCTTCCTTTTTAAGGTTCAATAACGTTCCATTGCATGTATATATCTAATTCTGTTTATTTATCCATCGATAGATGCTTGGTTTGCTCTTTCCTTTGAGCTATAATGCAAATAACTCCTGAAAGACCTGCTTTCAATTCGTTTGGATTTATACCTCCAAAATGCAATTGCTCAGTTATATGATGATTCTATTTGCAATTTTTTGACAGTACTGGCTTTTGAACTCAGGCCCTCACAGTTGCTAGGAAGGTTTTCTACCACTTGAGCCATACCTCAAGCTCCTTTTTGCTTGTTATTTCTTATCCAGTTGTACCGGTTTGTGGGATTAAAATTTTATTAGCACGTATTAATTGTACAAAATAATTCTGTTATGACATTTGCACATATATATATATATATATAAAATGTACTTTGACCATATGTATTGCCTTGAGCCATGTTTCCAGCTCTTTCTGCTTTTGTTATTATTTTTCAGTATAATCTTGTTTTTTGCTTGAATCAGCCTGGACCATGATCTTCCTATTTGTTTCCTGTATAGCTAAGATGACAAGCACACACCATCATATCTAGCTTTTAATTGATTAAGATAGAGTCTCAAGAACATTTTGCCCAGGCTAGCCTAAAGGTATGATCCTCTAGATCCCTGCTTCCCAAGTAGCTACGATTACAGGAATGAGTTCCCACTCTTGGCAACTAGTTGGAATTCTTGTGGCGCAGAGCTATGTCTATTCTTTCTCATGTATCTATTTGTTCAATCATTTATTTTTTTACCAGTGTAGACTCGGATATTTATTTTTAAAGTGATTTTTAGTCCAATACTATTTTGTTTATCAAATTGTTCTAGCTTTGACCTTTGGCAACTGTTTCAGTTGGCTTCTGTATCCTTTGCTATGTCTCAGTCATGTGGGTTCTTTCTCCTTTTGAGCTTGACTTTTGTTCTTCCTTCCCCATGATAAAAATACAAACTCTTTTGCATGTAACAAGCCCTTCCATTTTCTATAAACACTGATCAATGCCCCCTTCCCCCATTTCAGTCCTCTCCAGACTAAAATTTCCTACTCATTCCATCGGACGTTCCTCATGTGACAGATTTATTAACCTCTGCCTTTCCTGGTTGCTTTCTTCTGGAAACATTCCATTTCATCAGTTCCCTGAATTACCTCCTCTCACTGTCCTTATCTTCTACAATGATTATAAAATTTCAGATAAATCATTATTTGGGGGTTTTTAGGAAACTAATTGTGACAGCACATAGTACCATGTTCGTGTCATGGAATGAATTTCCGACCTCTAATTGGAACAAAGACTCCAAAGGAATTTAAGAAGAAATATAATATTTCTGTTTTGTGTAGAGCTTAATTTTTTGTGTGCTGGTTCTAGGTCTAAAACTCAGGGCTTCAATACTGTCCCTGAGGGATGTTGCTCAAGGCTAATGCTCTACCACTTGAGCCACATCTCCACTTCTGCCTTTTTGCTGGTTAATTGGAGATATGAGTGTCATGGACTTTGCTGCCCAGGCTGGCTTCAAACCACAAGCCTCAGATTTCAGCCTCCCCAGTAGCGAGAATTATACTCATGAGCCACTAATCTCTAGCTTTATAGCATAATTTTTTGTCAATCATGGACCTTGAACTCAGGCCTGAGCTATTCCTGAAGGATTTTGCTCAAGGCTAATGCTCTACCACTTTAAGCCATAGCACCACTTTGGGTTTTCTGGTGCTTAATTAGAGATAAGAGTTTCACAGACTTTGGGTGGCTTTGAACTGCATTCCTCAAGTCTCAGCCCCCTGAGTAGCTAGGATTATAATCAGGAGCTACCAGCCCCCCGGCCTTAAATCTTGATTTTTAAAATCTAATTAGAAATATATTCCGTTGACTTTTCTAATTCCTTTATGAGGTGAGTAGAACAGGTCATGATATGCTCAGACAACTAAGGCTCCTTGTCACCTTATGACTTAACTAGAACTGGGTTCTCCTACCTTGCTCCAGGAACCTTCACATTTTGTTTAAAGTTTGACCGTATAGGCTGATGTTTGTTTATCATACCATTAACCCAAATCATAAGTGCTAGTATATTGTCTTATGGATTTGGTGTTACAGGAGATAGGACTCCTGCTATAACATATGTGAAAGTTAAGTCGGAAATACAAGCATCGAAGACATGTTTTCAAAGTCAAAATCACGTTTGTATGCTAGTAGACATCGATTGGTTGGTCAAGCCAGAACCTAGTAAATGTGTGGTTGGCTTCAGGAATAGAAGTGTGAACAGAACAGAAAAAAATGAATGTTTTCTAATTGTCCTTGTCTGCTACAGATATTAGGCAGCTAGCTTTGTGTCTTTTTCACCATTTATCAAATTCTAATGGAAATGTGCTGAGGTGTGGCTAATCCCAAACACTGTGTAATCCCCAAATAATTTGTACTGTAATATCCTGTCACACATACATACTCCAGTGCCCCATCCCTGCTCTTCTATTTTAGAAGTTGCAAAGACTGTGCTGAGAGATTTGGCAAATGGCACCAACCTTTATTTCTGGGCTGTCTGTACTCATTCATACAAGGGTAAGGCGCTTCTAAGAGGCTTGTCCTTCCTTTGTACATGCATTAGAACTGAGCTGGGGAGGAAAAAAAAGAACTTCCCTCTCTTACTACCTGGAAATAAATTTGTACACACTACAAAATGGTGGTGTGCACAGCCTACTTCAAATTACAGCTCGGGGTGAATGGCTGCCATACCCCAAGGACCTGCTGCTTCAAGATGTCATCTGTAGAAAAATACTCAGTAAGTGTCTGTGGCGCCACCTACTGCCTAGGGTGGGTGGAGACCGTGGTTTGAAGTTCAATGGGCTGAATTTCAGTGCCAAGGGAGGAAGCAAAAGGTCTTGGAGCTAGAGTTTTCAACTTTGGTGACAAAGAATAGGAGAAATAAGTGGGTACAGACCCTATCCTCTACAGAGAGTGACAGTTGTTGAGGAAGAGAGGTCTCCACTTCGTATTACATTTAAGCTTTCATATTTTCTGGGTCTCTGAAATGGAGGGTTGATAGAAAAACCCTGGAGGTATGATGAGGAAGTTGAACCTGCTGTTGGAGAAAAGGGATATGAGGCTGGCTTTTAATTATGTAAACCTATGAGTGTTGTTTCTTTGGCATCTGAAAGAGGTTCTGAGGTGCACTGGATGAGGAATCTAAATTCTGCTGAGATTCTTTTTACTGAAGAAATACTAGGTTGTTAAGCACCTGAATTTCTTATCCCCAGAAGGCTTAGTTATTATAACCATTTAGCACAGTTGTTCCCTGGATATGGGATATCTAAGAACAATAGAGCTGGTCCATTGTGACTCCAGATCCAAATTGCTCTAACTTTGAAGCTTTCTATAAATTTAGGAGACTAGAATTTCTGCAGAGAGTCTCATGAGCTCAAGATAAAATTTTGAGGGAGTGGTTCTATACCATCCACAGGCACTGAGTGTGGATATACGTGTGCTGAATATTTTTTTTAATCTTCCAACTTATCTGAATCTTTGCATTTGCATTTTGGGGCCATATCTCAGCATACTCTCATAGGAAAAAAAAACCAACCAGGTGCTGGTGGCTCATGCCTGTTATCCTAGTTACTCAGGAGGCTGAGATCTAAGGATTGCTGTTCAAAGCCAGTCTAGGCAGGAAAGTCCCGGAGACTCTTATCTCAAATTAATCACAGAAAAGGCTGGAAGTAGAGCTGTTGTTCAAATGGTAGAGTGCTACCCTTGAGCAAAAGGTGCTGAGGGACAGTGCTCAGGCACAAAGTTCAAGGCCCCAGGACCTGCAAAAAAAAAAAAAAAAAAAAAAAAAAAAAGCCAGGCACTGGTGGCTCACGCCGATAATCCTAGCTACTCAGGAGGCTGAGATCTGAGGATCAAGATTCAAAACCCAGCCCAGGCAGGAAAGTCTGTGAGACTCTTATCTCCAATTAACCACCAGAAAACTGGAAGTGGCGCTCTGGCTCAAGCAGTAGAGCACTCGCCTTGAGCTGAAGAGCTCAGGGAGAGCGCCCAAGCCCAGAGTTCAAGCCCCACAGATGACAAAAAAAAAAAAAAAAAAAAAAAAACACCAACAACAAACAAGAAAACAGGTAAGCTTGTAAATTTTCAGTCTTCTAGATGCCCTGCAACATGGGGACTTCAAATTAGGCCACAAAGATAGACAGTAAACCAGAAGGGGAAAGAAACCTATATCTTTTTTCCTCCTTGTACTTATCTTCTTGAATGGTGAGATACGCCACCTTCAATTTTTCTGTCTAAAGTTATCTCCTTTGTAGATTATTCAGTCTCTAGTCTTTATTCTTCAGCTGTCCAAAGCTTTTCTTTGAACTTGGGGCGTTATGCTCACCTGGCTGGCTTGCTCCAGACTGGTTCTTTACTACTTGGATAACTCCTCCAGTTTGAGGTTTTTTTCTGATTGTATTGCAGATTGAGTCTCAAGGACTTTTCTGCACAGGCTGGCCAGAGATCTTGATCCTCTACATGTCAATCTCTTCCAGTGGGCTAGGATTATAGGCGTGAGCCACTGTGCTTGCCTTCAAAGCTTTTATATTTTTTTTTAATTCTACCAGAAGAGCAGTGGTAGGGCTTAGGCATATATGGGAAAACAGAAAGCTGTGGGGGTAAAAAAAAAATCAACTCATTTTGTAATATTCTTATTCCTTTTCTTCCTCTCCCCCTCTCTTTTTCTCTTTTTCTTTCTTTTTGTCTCTCTTCTTTCTTTCACTTTCTTTATTTCTTTCCTTCCTTCCTTTCTTTCCTCACCAGTCCTGTGGCTTGAACTCAATCCTGGGTGCTGTCTTCTACACCTTGAGCCACAGCTCCACTTCCTCTTTTGGTGCTTTAATTGGAGTTATGTCTCACAGATTCTCCTGGCCAGGCAGGCTTTGAACTGCATTCCTCAGATCTCAGCCACCTGAGTAGCTAGGATTACAGGCATGAGCCACCAGTGCTTGGCAGTATTCTCATTCTTTAAGACCTAAGCTAACATCTTTATTTTAAAAAACAGCTGTCTGGCTCATCCTTGTCCTTGCCTACCTCTTTGCTCATATGTACATATTGTCTCCCTCTCCTCCTTTCCCTCTCTTTTCTCTCAGAAAATCTGGTAGACAGAATAGTCTGAGGCCTCAGAAGTACTCTCTATTCTGAGGAAGAAACAAAATTTTTCCCCTGACATCCTATTCCCCCTGTGGTTTTAATTAGGTGTAAATTCTCCTATGCTTGCTTTGAAACATGCCTGAGGATCTTAGGGAGATGGCAGGCAGATGGGGTATTAATGTAGGGTGATGTTTCTCACTTCATGGTGCCCATGCAACATTTATTGTCATTAAAATAGTGTCATTCAAATGAAGTGGCTGATGCTGGAAAGTGAATATAAAGTTGCTATTGTTCTGTGGATCTGAGCTTTGATGAAGAGGCAGCACTTCAACTCTGCTTATGCAATATGTATCTATGTATCTATCATTCAGTGGTGAAACCCTTGAGATGCTGACAGGAGGGAGGACAAAGCCTCTAAGACTGTATTAGGGTAGTGGGGATAAAATACCTGCCTTCCTGCTTGCCAAACTGTGGACAGATTGAGGGAAATCGGTGTAGACTGGCCTAAGTATCTAGATGGGAAAATGTAGATGTTTTCTTAGCCCTGTGTAAAATCTTTGGTTAATTCCCCTGAGCTCCAGTGAATCTTGGAAGCCCTGTAACAAATTTCTCTTTTCTATTCTCAGATTTTTGGCTTTTTCCTGGTGCCCAAGTTAAAGAGAAATCGATTACATTCTAGCTGGTGTTTAGCTTTTGTTCCTTTGCACTGTGACTTGGAATTCACAAAATCTTTTTGGGTCTGTAGGCCTGTCCATTGATGGTTTAACATTAGACAGCCTCACAACATTAATTAGAATGTATGGCCTGTGGCCAACTCAACTAATTTTGCTTTATAGAATTTTTGAGAGCGGGGGATGGGGGAGAAATACATATTCAAGGCTTGATTAAAAAAAAAACTTCCTTCAAAATTTCTCCTTGTAAATGTAATGCTGATCCAGTGGGATTATGGGAACCCCCCCCACACCATCTACTTTTCCATATTCTTTATGACTTCACTCTAGATTCAGCTGTGAGAAGATGCAGACAGAAATCATTTTTTTTTTTGGAGAAGTAGAATAGACTGAATCAAATGTCTTGAGAACACAGCTTAGTTAATTAAAAAAAAAATGAAGACCTTGACTCCTGGTCTCATACTCCACAGCAATTATTTCTCCGTGGCCAAAGCCCTAAGCATCTGAGCCCAAATCTCATATTCTTTCCTGTATAGACACATCAAGTCAAACCTTAGGTTGCTTGGGGTTTTTTTTTTCTGCACCATCCCTTAATTTAGGCTTAAAAATGAAAGCCATTAACTAGCAAAACAAATACCATGAAAATAACAGAACATTATGTCCAGACCCTCAGAGGTCAATTTGATGTGATTAGCCACATAAAACTTCACAAAAGCTTTCCCTGGAGGATTACCAGAAACAGCATCATTCAATGTGTTGCCATGCATGGCAATTCTTTTCCTTTGGCATTATTTACTAATGGTAGCAGGAGCATAATATTTGTACCCATTAAACCTTTTAGTTTCCGTTGAGCTTTTCCTAAGTAAAAGTAGAACTGCATGATTATTGTTAAACTGTTCTCAAGGCTTTAAAAAAACTCTCCTGAATATTATTTATGTACCTGGTTACTAAGGCAAATACTGAGACAGAGTTGCTTTGCCTGCTTTGACTCATATAAAGGTGAATGCTGTGTGTGTGTGTGTGTGTGTGTGTGTGTGTGTGTGTGTGTGTGTGCATGTATGCTTGTGGGTGTGCATATGTGTGTCCACAGAGAAGGGGGTAGTGAATGGAGCAAGAGTTTTAAAGAAGGAGGATGATTGTAAAGGGAGAAAAAATTTTCAATGAATTGAAATTGTATAATGAAAAGATTCTGAAATTTAATTACAGAAGTGACAGTGTTTTTTCTCTCACCTCCTCCCTCTCTTTTCCTTTACTCTTCCCTTCCCAAAAACACTGAAGTAAAATGAGACTTTTAGATGGAAGCCACACACCCACTCTAGGTCTGTTTGAAGAGAGAGAATTTTTCTCCCCTTATTTACATGGCAGCAGCAGCAGTGGGTCTGCTGCAGGTACGGCGACAGTGAGGAGCTTTGCCACAGTTCTGCTTGGTTCTTTCTCCCTCCCTGTGCAATGCTCTGGTCAAGGAGAGCAGAGTCAAAAATGATCACTGTGCCTACTTTTCTTACCGTATCTTCTTTCACACTTAGCCATTCAGTATTCATTCAGTATCCCTCTGACAAATGGCCTAAAAGAGTTGGACATTGATTTTCTGAAGCTGGCCCATACTCACATATAACTGTATAGAATGTGTTTGCCCTTGTGGTGTGACAGTTCTGTTCAGGACTTTTGGCAAAAGGAATAAAACATCTTTTGCAGTCAAGACTCAAGAATTTGTAGCATGTAACTTAAATAATACATTTTGAACTACACTGGTATAACTTAATATTGCAATTTCCCTTTTGATTTTTAAATTTTTGTCTAAGACTTGAGTATGTGTCTATGTATCTGTGTGTGGGGGGGGGGGGTGTACCAGTCCTGGGATTGAATTTAGGACTTTGTGCTCTCACTAGGCTTTTCTGCTCAAAGGTGGCACTCTACAATTTGAGTTCTGGCTTTTGGTGGTTAATTGGAGCTAAGAGGTCTCACAGACTTTCCTGCCTGGGCTAGCTTCAAACTTTGATCTTTACATCTCAGCCTCCTGAATAGCTAGTGTTACACAGTATGAGACACCAGAACCTGGCATTATAAGTCTCTTTAGAGTACCTGCATAGAGCTCTTAATATGTTTTTCAAGCCACCTGTCAGTTTTTCTTTTTTCTTTCTTTCTTTTTTTTTTTTTCTTTTTCTTTTTCTGGTCCCGGGGCTTGAACTCAGGGCCGAGCACTGTCCCTGAGCCAATTTGTGCTCAAGACTAGCACTCTACCACTTGAGCCACAGCACCACTTCCAGCTTTTTCTGAGTAGTTTATTGGAGATAAATGTGTCATGGACTTTGCCCGGGCTAACTTCGACCTGCAATCCTCAGATCACTGGCTCCTGAGTAGCTAGGATTATAGGTATGAGCCACTGGTGCCTGGTTACACTTGTCAATTTTCAACTGCTCTAAAGCTTTTGGATTTCCTTGAACTTTCCTATCTCTTCTAGCATGTGCTTAATCCTAAAAATTAGCTTGCACCTAATTGATAATGGTACATGGGCATTCAGTCTTAATACTGTCCATAAAAGCCTGCTTCCTACACTTGCATTTTACAAATATTTTTCTCACATGCAATACATATTCCCCTGGTTTCTTGTTGACAAAGATGTGGGGGTTTAGGATCAAAGCCCAGAAATAGGGTCTGTTAAGACACATGCAATCAAGATGGTGATCCATGGATTCATGGAACAAAAGCCTCATAGAACAAGAGCTGGAATGTGTATGTCATAGTGATGAGCTCTGGGGAAGAGGAAAAAACCTAAAGTACTAGCTTAGTGAAAGGAGAGAGACAGAGACAGTAACAGAGACAGAGAAAGTGAAAGAGACAGAGACACACAGAGACAGACAGACAGACAGACAGATTGAGTAGGAAAGGACCTAAACCAAGCAAACAGAGAAAGAGAAAATGAAAGCCAGCTCAAAATCAGTGTTTTTGGCTGTTCACCAAACTACACTTGTTACTCTCTAGTTCTTAGGGAGCTATTCTTCAGCTGTCTCTAAGATGCACACAATGTACACCTCCATGTGCATGTTGATGTTTCCACTCATTTGTTTCATAAATTATCACTTTCAAAGGCCTCACTAGCCCTCTATTGTTCATATCCTTTGGAAGCCCAGACTAGATGTACCACTTCAGGAAGAATTTGACCAGTGTTCACAGGAAATAGATTTACAATTCTAGCTCATATAGCATGCAACTACATTAACACTTACAAAATACTTACTGGATCATATTTTCTTTATGTGGCCTTGCTGATCCTGAAATCATTTGAGTGTTACATGTCTTCATCTATTTTTTTAATAGTTTTACTTTGTAGCCTAGGCTGGTCTGGGACTCCTGCCTCAGGGCTACTGAGTGCTGGGCTTACACACAGCACCACCACACCCAGCTCCAATCTGATTGCAGTAGGGATTAAAAGAAAGGTGTCAAATGTATATACAAGATTCAGGACACTGGAATCAAATACAGTGAAAACAGGGATTATACCATGGAGGAAGAACATACAAAAGAAAAAAAATCACATAGTACATTATAAGTACATTCAAAACAACAGCAAGAAAGATAATACCACTTGTGTCTCTATCTTGGGGTTCATTTCACTTAGCATCATCTTATATGGTCATATGTACATAGCTTTTGATCTTTTCTGCTTGTCCTAGACCTATACTAGTTTTTGCAAATAAGGGAAACCATAGGACCTATGTTTCTTTGGGCCTGGCTTACTTCACTCAATATAATTTTTTCTCAAATCTTTCCATTTCCTAATAAATGGGGCAGTGTCATTCTTTCTGATGGAGGCATAGAATTCCATTGTATGTATGTATGTATGTATGTAAGTATGTATGTATATATCACATTTTCTTGATCCATTCATCTACTGAAGGGCATCTGGGTTGGTTCCATATCTTAGCTATGATAAATAATGCTGCGATAAACATAGTTGTGCTAGTAGCTTTAGTATGGCCTTATTAGTGTTCCAGTGCCCTGACTCTTGTATATACATTTTTCTAATTTGGAGATGGGAAGGGAAACAGCAAAATGCTGAAATAAGGATACAGGCTGACCCATTGTAACAATGAGATGTACAAGACACTATGTTGAAAATGAACTTTACAACTTCAGTGGGGGAGGAGTTGGGGAGGTTGGGAAGGAAGGGATGGATAGTAGGGGAAAAACAAAGGAGGAGGTAACAATGCTCAATAGAAAATGTATTCATTACCTTACTCATGTAACTGTAACCCCTGTGTACAGTATTTTTACAATAAAAAATATATACAAAAAAGGGGGAAAAAGGCATCAATAAACAGATAAAGTTCTGTGGGCAATACATTTAGGAAATAATGAGTTAAACAAAAATAAACATTGGGGGGATGCAGTAATAAAAATCTAGTGCATGTCCTACAAAATTAAGAAAATGAGGGCTGGGAAGGTGGCTCAGTGGTAGAGCGCTTGCCTTGCATGCTTGAGGCCCTGGGTTCGATTCCTCGCACCACATAAGCAGGAAAAAAAGCCGGAAGTGGCACTGTGGCTCAAGTGGTAGAGCACTAGCCTTGAGCTGTAGAGCTGAGGGACAGCGCCCAGGCCCAGAGTTCAGGGCCCCATGACCGGACCCTCCCCCCAAAAAAATTAAGAAAATGGAGAGGAGGTGTTGGGAGGAAGGGGTTAGAATACATTGTATTCATAAACTGCTTTGTTAAATGATAACCCTTTTGTAGAACTACTTAAAGGTAATTTAAAAATAAAAATAAAAGCAGATTTTTCCCAGTATCTATTTGACCATGTATTTTATAACTATAAGTTACAGCTTTTCTCAAACTCGTTTGCTAAAAACATGTTTGGCAAATACCTTGAGAGATGCTTGTGTTGCAAGAGGAAGTTAGAAAACACTATTATTAAAATGTAGAAAACTTAAGACCTTAAACAAATTATATTTCCTTTATAATTTTGGTTCCCATTCCCATTTGGCATATGCTATTTCTTTTTTTGCCAGTCCTGGGGCTTGAATTCAGGGCCTGGGCACTATCCCTGTGTTTCTTTTGCTCAAGACTAGCACTCTACCGCTTGAGCCACAGCACCACTTCTGGCCTTTTCTGTTTATGTGGTACTGAGGAATTGAACGCAGGGCTTCATGTATGCTAGGCAAACACTCGATCACTAAGCCACATTCCCAGCCCTGGCATATGCTATTTCTATGCCTCAACGAAGGAAAATCTTTTTAACACCTGGTATTAGCTCTTGGCTTCCATCATTCCTACTGTACTTGTCATTTTCAAAGCTCAACAAGTTTTTTTTTCATGTCCTATTCCATTCTTTTTTATCTTTCTATTTTTGCCCACATGTTAAATATACCATTCTGACTCTCACAACTTATTTTTACTTATCAGTTTTTTGGACCTGGACATTAATAGAAATGAGCATCACATAATTTATAGTTCCTTATTTTTTTCAAAGTTATTTTTTACATCTATTATCACATGTCATCTTTTCCAGCCTCAACTCATAAGTAGAACCTGGATTATGGTACCTCATTTTAGTTCAAGGCCATACAACTAACTAAAGGTACAGCCAATCAGGTTGTACATGAGTAAGTTCCCCTATATTTAGTCTACCATCTCTTCTCCATCCTAATTCCTTTTTTACTTTTTTTGCCAATGCTGGAGTTTGAACGCAGGTGTTCACTCCTCTTGATTGCTCAGCTAGCACTGTACCACTTGAGCCATGCCTCTAGCGTGACTTTTTGCTTGTCATTTTGGAGATGGAGCCTTAAGAACTTTTCTGCATGGGATGCTTTGAACTGAAATCCTCCTTAGTCTCTTGAGTATCTAGAATTATAGGAATGAACTACCCTTCTCCTTTCCTATTTTTTAAACTTGGGAATATATATATATATTATATGAATATATATGAATTTATTTGCCAAATGTGAGAATTTATTGAGAGAGCAATTATGTAGAACTGAAAGGAAGTCATACATGGTGGGGGTGGGGGGTTGTTCAACGGGGTCCTATGGAAAGCTATGCTGAAAAGGAAGCCAAGGCAATCCTAGATTAGGCTGCCACAGAGAGGACATAGGACATTGGTTGTTGGCTTGGGCTCTTTCCTGTTGCTGAGAGGGACTTCTAGGCATGAAACCCCTAACCTCCTCCCCTCATTCCTATTCATACAACAAAGAATGATCTCCATGAAGATGTAAATAGTTCCTGATTTGAGAAACATTGGACTTAGAGCCTGATTCCCAAAGAAATTGTTTTGCTTTCGTCTCTGCTTTTCCCCTGCACCTGTGTGTGTTTGCATGTGCATATGTGTGCATATAAACTTGTTGGACTCTATCCATTTAAGAAAAGTTAGAGATGAACGAAGAGGACAAGGGTGGAATCAGGAATGCAGTCAAGAATTCAAAGTAAGGGCTGGGAAGGTGGCTCAGTGGTAGAGTGCTTGCCTTGCATGCCTGACACCCTGGGTTCCATTCCTCAGCACCACATAAGCAAAAAAGAAAAAACCCGGAAGTGGCACTCTGATTCAAGTAGTAGAGCGCTAGCCTTGAGCTGAAGAGCTGAGGGACAGCGCCTAGACCCAGAGTCTAGACCCCATGACCAGACCCCCCCCAAAAAAAGAATTCAATATATGAGGGACTAGGAGAGAGTGAGGGAAGGGATGATACTGTATGAAAGGAAATGTACTCATGGTCTGACTTATGTAACTGTAATTCCTCTATACATCACTTTTATAATAACAATAAAGTAAATTTGTAAAAATAAATTTAAAATTGTAATATTTTAAAAAAGAGTTCAATGTATATCCTATAAAATTAAGAAAAGTAAGGGAAGGGGTGAGTTGGGAGGGATAAGAGAATGTTTAAAGAGGTGACTAATCAAGATGCATTACATTCATAAACTGCTTTGTTAAATGACAGCTCCTTTGTACAACTACTTCAAGATAATAATTTTATAAAATTTAAAAACAAGAACAAAGTTAGGGAAAGTTCCGAGAACACCTGTGTATTATCAGTATGCTATGAAGAAACATGCTTCATGGTAGACTTCGATTCACTTGAGTTCTGAGATTGTAGGTATGTTAATACTTATGCACATAGAATCACTTGCTAACATTCATCTGGCTGTGACTTTGGTCTGCCCTCTCATTTTCTAGCAATCCACAGACTTCATAGACCTTAACTACTTACTATTTGTGGAGTGGGCAGCATGGCCTAAATCTGGCAGAAAGTACCTTGAAGATGGACTGGGTTCTTTCCCTTGGATAATTTAGAAGGGTAGGAGGGTAGTGTTTGTGATTGTTGCCAAGACTTTTCTCCAATTGTCTTTGGTAACAGGTTAGTGTAATAAACCCAGCCTCTGAAGTTGTGGGTATGTGGGGTCCAAGAAGAAAGCCATGTACATGGGGGAAGAGGTACAGCCACTTGGTGTACGGAAAAGATGCCCAAACATCTGGAATATGTGTTTGGGGCTTTGTATTTAGGCTTCAACCCAAGGCCTTTTCATTCATATGATAAATAATTTCCTTTCCACTCCTAATTTCCATTTACTAAGGGTGATTAACCTTTTCAATTTTGACATTATAGATAATAAATGAAGTTCACTCTTTTAGCTTTACCACCGTGCTGATGTTTGAATAGAAACAAAAGCTGGGATAAGAATTCTTTGCCTTTATTGTGCCCTAATATAATTGTAAATGTTGTAAAATGATTACCACTGTTGCACAAAATATGAACGTAGGGTTCTGAGAATGACCAAATATTGTAACAAAAGACAAATGTTGGTAAAATACTGAGAGCAGTTTCCTCTTTCCCTGCTCTGTTAGGCCATCATCATTATGTTACCTGAAATTCAGAGTGTCACAATGTTGAGCTATCAGGTCTATTGCAGTGGAAGAAGAGGTTTACCATATCTGTGGCCTTCCTTGGGAAGTTATGTTTGATTTCCACTCCTCTTTCTTTAGTATGTCCTCTAAATTTGGGGGTAAGGGACTGTTGGGGGGGGGAATAGAGAGTGTTTGCTCATGATAAATCTAGATAAGATGGTGTGAAAATGAGACAACCTGCTTTTGGAGGACACTTAAGTGGCTCATACACGTCATTCTAACTACTCAGGAGGCTGAAGTCTGAGGACCATAGTTCAAAGCCAGTCAAGGGAGCAAAGTCTGTGAGACTCTTATCACCAATTAACCACCAAAAAAGCCAGAAGTAGAGCTGTGGCTCAAGTGGTAGAGCACTAGCCTTGAGCAAAAATGCTAAGGGAAAGTGTCCAGGCCTTAAGTTCAAGCCCCAGGTTTAACACACACACACACACACACACACACACACACACACACACTTTTGAAAGAAATGGGTGTTTAAAGGTCAATTTATGGCTGAGCCATTAACAAATGTGATGTAATGGTATTTATAAATTTATATATGTATACATAATGTTGGAAATATACCATCATCATGTTGATTAGAGAATGTATTTGAATATCAGTATAAGATCATTTCTCCATTATCACTGACAATGGAAAGACTGTAGTACAAATAATCCCGTGTTGGATGTTTTAAAAATATGTTCTATTGAGTTTTAAAATGTATTATTATGGAGATTTGGGTGTGGTTCAGTGATAAAGTGCTTCTCTCATATTAATGAGCCCCTGGGTTGGATCCCAGCACTATGAAAAATAAATGTAACTTAAATATAATAACAGTATATTATGATGATTTTTAAAATGAAGTTCACCTGTATGTGACAAGAGACTATCAGAGAAGTCAGAGTGGGATTGAAAAGAAAATATCAAATAATCATATCAAATAGTCCACAAAGGGAATAATTCTGAATAACAAATAGTTCAATTATGTCATCTATAAATGTTATGACCAATGTTCAGCAATGGCTAAATATCAGATCACCATTTTAAATGTCAGTATATTCTTGAAATAGGAGTGCTCTTTACTGTGTATCCTTTGTATAGCTTTCCTGGAATTTACTTCCATATGTCCTCACATATTGAATGTTGTAGCTCTGATCTTTAAATGATAGGTAATTGTCTAAATATCTTAACAGTTTCTCCCTTTGTTTTTTTCCTCTTTATTTTATTCCATCATTGAAATAAAATGACTCCTGATGAATTTATCATAGATAAACAATATGTCTGGGTATGAATCTCTTCAAGTCTAACTTACTGGGATGTTGAGCCCCTTAAGTGGATAGATGAATGTTTTCCACCAAATTTGAAAATATTTTGGCCATTTTTTATGCTGGTCCTGGGGCTTGTTGTCCCTGATCTTTTTGGACTTCAGGCTAGCTTGCTACTACTTGAGCCACAGCTCCACTTCCAGCTTTTTTGGTAGTTGGAAAAATAAGTCTCATGGACTTTTCTGTCTGGGTTGGCTTTTGACCTCAATCCTCACATCTCAGCCTCCTGAGTAGCTAGGGTTACAGGCAGGAGCCACTGACACCTGGCTTTGGCCATTATTTTCTCAGATGTTCTTATGCTCCTTTTTCTGTCCCCTCTACTTGCAAGAACCCTATTAATTGTATGTTAACTTTATAGTTCCCATATATCACTGAGGTTCCAGTCCTCCTTTTGGGGAGGAGGGGGAGTTTTCTGGACCTGGAGCTTGAATCAGTACCTAGGCTCTGTCTCTGAGCTTTTTTGCTCAAGGTTACCTCTCTACCACTTGAGACGTGGCTCTACTTCCAGCTTTTTCCTGGTTAAGTGAAGAAAAGAGTCTCACAGACTGCCTGAGCTGGCTTTCAACTGTGATCCTCAGATCACAGCTTCTTGATTATCTAGGATTACAGGCATGAGCCACTGGCATCTGGCATGTGCCCAGCTTTTTATTAGCTGAGACAGGAGCCTCGTGAACTTTTTGCTCAGGCAGCCCTTGAAACACGATCTGCATTTCTGCCTGAGTAGCTAGGATTACAAACATGAACCACTGTGTCTCACTTTAGTTTTGTACTTTTTTAAACACCAAACTATGTTTATTAATTGATTTTTTTAAAAGATGCTACAAGGAGAACTCCATCAGTCATTTAAAAAGAGACTTTTCTATATGGATGCCTAGGTATATACTGCTATGGTTTAAGCATCTTCTAGAAAGTAGTTATTGAATACCTGGCATCTTGTGATTTGGTATATTATCTTCCTATGGAAATATAAGAATTTCAAAAAATAACCATTGGAGAAAAGGAGTTAAAACTCTATCAAGATAATATTTGTTCTTTAGATTTTACCCTAGACATCTCATTACTTTCTTGTGCTGTAAGGTGATCTTGTACATTCAAAACAGTATAGCATAGATGCTTTGAAATATTGAGTTTTTTTCCTTACACATACTTAAGAGAATTTCAGAGTAGATTACAGAATAAACCAGATTAAAATTTAAGCACTTAACATTCTAAATTAACATTTTTATTTAAAGTGTTTTTGTATATGTTGTGACTATCTTTAAGTAGTTGTACAAAAGAGTTGCCATTTAACAAAGCAGTTTATGATTATAACAGATGTTGGCAAGGATGTGGCCAAAAGGGAACTCTAATACACTGCTGGTGGGAATGTAAACTTGTTCAACAACTCTAGAAAGCAGTGTGGAAGTTCCTTTAAAAATGAAACATAGGGGTTGGAGGTATGGTTCTGTTGATAGAGAGCTCACCAGTGAGCAAAAGTCTCAAGTACCGAGTTCTAGTCCTGAATTCAGACCAAAACGAAAACAAAATTAAAAATTAAACATAGAACTACCCTATGATCCAGAAATTCCACTCCTAGGCATTTACTCAAAAGATTACAAACAAGGATACAATAAAGCCAACAGCACAATCATGTTCATTGCAGCCCTATTCACTATAGCCAAGGTATGGAATCAGCCCAGATGCCTCTCAATGGATGAATGGAAGAAGAAAATGCGATATATAGACAATAGAATTGTACTCATCCTCTAGAAATCACGATTATTATATCATTTGTCAAGAAATGGAAAGACCTGGAAAAATAATGTTAAGTAAAGTCAGGTCCAGAAAGACAAAGGATGTATGTTTTCCCTTATATGTTGAAGCTAGATTTAGTTTATAAACTTCTAAGTGAATATGTTGAGTGGTATGCAAGTGTACACAAATGTATTAACTTAAGTATAGTAGATTCAAGGAAGATCTCAAACAGTGTAATTCCTTAGAAAGGGAGAGTAAAAATTCAGCAAAATAAAACACCAGGAAGGAGGTACTCAAAAAAGGTGGAATGGGGCCAAGGAGAGGGAGAGGACAAATGAAGAGGAAAAGAGGGAGAGACTGCTGTCAAAAAAATCCAATGTATGCTATCTTTCCCAGCTCTCTCTTTCCCAGCTCTCTCTCCTCTTTCCCAACTCTCTCTTCTCTCTCCCACCTCTCTCTTTTCCACCTCTCTCTTTCCCACCTCTCTTTCCCAGCTCTTTCCCAGGCCTTTCCCAGAACCTGGCCTGGTCCCAGCAGGACTCTAGCTCTTTTCTCTCTCTTTCCCAGCTCTCTTCTCTTTCCTAGCTCTCTTTCCCACCTTTCCCAGATGTTCTCTTTTCTAGCTCTTTTCTCTCTCTTTCCCAGCTCTCTCTTTCCCAGCTCTCTTTCCCAGGCCTTTCCCCACGGCATGGAGGACCAAGAGGGCCTGATGCCAGCCAGAACGATGAATAAACCTACCCTTTACCTTAAAAAAAAATCCAATGTATATCCTACAAAACTAAGAAGATTGAGGGAAGGGGTAGGTAAGAGGGGCGGGGTGAGAACAGTTTTGTACTTTTAACTCCAGAATTTCAAGCTCATGATACATTTTTGTGTATTTGTTGAGACATCATTCCTCATACATTCTTTTAGTTCTTTAAATAGGATTTCTTTATTTCATATATATACATATATATAAAATAGCTGAGTTGCACTATTTGCACTATCTGTGCAGTTAAGTTGACATTTGGGCTTCCACGGAGACATTTTCTGTTGGTTTTTTTTTCATGTATGGACCACATTTTCTTGGGGGTTTGCATGCAATATATTTTTGCTGCAAACTAGATATTTTAAATATATGTGGAAATCAGATCCTTCACCTACCTCTTTTGAGGATTGTTATTGTTGTTTGTTTATTGCCTTCCCTGAACTTCTTTGTCATAGGTAAAGTCTTTGCTTGGTTAGCTTATTGGTCAGCTAACAAGTAGACAGATTTCCTTATATACCTGAAATCAATCCATCTCAGACTTCATAAATAAATAAAGTAAATCTTTCAGACTTCATAAAGGAGCTTTGTACACTTGGAAGGAGGAGGTCTTGTCTGCTACATTCAGGTAGGTTATTTATAATTTTTTGCCTTCATCTTTACTGCTAGCTTATAGAGAGCCTTAGGCTCAGTCAGAGGTGAGCACTTGGACCTTTCTAAGGTATGTCATGAGCTTAATCACACCCCTGGATGGGAGCATAGCCCTACCCATACATGTGGTCACTGAGATTTCCAAGAATGTTGCAAGAATTTCCCAAATCTCCTATAGACATTTCATTTCCTGGCTTTTCCTTTCAAACTTTTGGGGTAGCTTATTATTTTCACCTTCTATTATCCATTGCCTAAGACCACCATGATGTTAAACAATTGTTACCAACTGTTTTCAACAAACACCCCTGGAATAATGGCTGGGTACACAGGGATAGCTCCTAGTCTTGTCAAATTAAAGACAAGCTTTATGAGTAGGATATGCCAGGAAACTACCAGACAGGTCAAATAATGGCAATTCTCTAAAAATGGACCTTTGTAAGAGCTCTGACCCCATTTTGCCCAATCTAAGGACTGATGGCTTTCACTGTTTTACTGTGAGTTTTAATTGTTAAGTGTGGGCTACTGTGGAGCCTAAAGTGGAGGGCTAAGAGCAAGAAAAATCAAAACATCATCAAACTCACTATTCTTGCTGCGATATAGCCATTATCTTGAATAAATGCTCTCTGAATTGCTATAGTTATTTGGTTGTTTTCCAGAGTTCTGAAAAGCTCCATTTTGACAATGTTTATCACTGTTCTCATCAGTTAGACAAAGATTTTCCAAGATCTTTCCTGTTGATCATTCTTCCTGTTGTTGTTATTCTGAATTCCTACTTTGACTTTCTTGATATTGGTGGAGATATGGGACAGTGCTTTAAATGAGACTATTTTTAAGCTTTTTAATTGGAAACAATTTTAAGCTCACAGAAAATATGCAGAAATAATACCTAGAATGCTTATTTTTCACCCAGATTCACCTATTAATATCTTGCCCCATTTGATTCATCATTTATTCTTTTTCATATTTTACTGAAGCCATTTGAGAATAAATTGCCTATATTATACTCTTTTACCTTAAATATTTTAATGTGTTTCCTAAGAGTAATAAATTTCTCAGCCCAATGCCAGTGGCTCATGCCTGTAATCCTACTTACTCAGGAGGCTGAGATCTGAGGGTCGTGGTTTGAAACGTGCCCAGGCTGAAAAATCTGTGAGACTTATCTCCAATTAACCACCAAAATGCCAGAAGTGAGCTGTGGCTTAACTGGTAGAGTGCTACCCTTGAGCACTAAAGCTCAATGACAGTGCCCAGGCCCTGCACTCTAGCTCTAGGACACAAACACATACACACACATACACACACACACACACATACACACACACAATCTCTCATAATCACAGAACAATCATCAAAATCAGAAAGTTTAACATTGATAGCATATTTTCTCTACTATATTTTGATTTTGTCAATTGACCCTACCTGTCAATTGCATTTTTCTGTAAATTTGCATCATGTACTGTGTTCAGTTGTCATTCCTCTTTACTCTTATAAATGGATCACTTTCTTTGAAGATTGTGCGAAACAAGAGCCATAATAGTTTTTCTGGAAAGCATATTTCAAAAGATCAACTTGGGTCTGGGAGAAATAACTCAGTGGTAGTGGTAGAATACTTAGTATGCACAAAGCCCTTATGCCAAAAAAGGGGTCAGTTTGAGTGCTTACATGATGGTCTAGGAAACTGTTTTCTTTATTCCAAAACCTTCTACCCCTTTTACAAAAGAGCTGTCAGGTTGGTAAAAAGATGGGTATGCATAGCCCTCTTAATCCAGGTGTATTCTGGGAGTTGTTCAAGGTACCAGTATGCTCTTGCTTCTCTCATTTAATTTGATAGTTCAACCCTATTTCTTTTCCTTCCTTTCCCCTTGGTATTCAACATGTTACAGATATGATTTGCTGCGGTTTAATCTGTCACAGTGTATCTGAGTAAAGAATATCACAAGATAACTAGGGACCACAGTGAACTACCCTTGCACGAGACCCTGTTAATTAAATTTTGTATGCAGGAGCTCAGGAGCACCAGAAAAAAATAGTTTTTCAAGCCAAATATTGCAGGCATTTCCCAGAGAGACCTCATGTCTGTGCTTCTCAGTGAAAATCAATTAGTGTTATGAATGTGTGATAGCTTTCCCTTAAAAAGGTTTGTCGTAATAGTAAAGTCCACACCTTAACATACGAATTGTTTCTGCCTTCACTCTTTGCTCCTCAATTCTCTTGAATATTCCACACCAACTGTTGATTTGAAATGGTTATTTTCTAGTGGAAAACAGCACTGGTGGCTGATGCATATAATCTGAGCTATTCAAGAGGCTGTGAGATCTGGAAGGTTGTGGTTCAGAACAGCCAAGGCAGAAAAGTCCATAAGATTCCATTTCCAATTAACCTACAAAATGCTGGTCTGGAAGCATGACTCAAGTGATTACCAGCTATGAGCAATAAGCTGAGCAAAAGCATGAAGCCGTGAGTTCAAGCCTTGGCACCAGCACTAGGAAGAAAATGTAATGTTTTATGATTTTAACAAGCACTTGATCAGAGAGAACTTTTAACCCTTAGAGATTTGGGGCTTCAGAAAAAGTCTCTGTCTCTCTGTCTTTGTCTCTCTCTGTCTCCCTGCCTGTCTGTATCTTGTCCCCCCCCCCCCCCCGCCTGTTTCTCTCTGTGTATTGCTCTGTGTTCTGCTAGGGTTTGAACGCTTGCTAGGCAGGCAATCTCCTACTTAACTCTTGCCCATAGCCTCATTTTTATTAGGTTTTTTTAATATGGTCTTATGGGGCCAGCCTCAGACCTAGATCTTCTTACCCATGGCTTCTAGATTAGCTGGGATCACAGGTGCCAAACTCTAGCATCTCATGTGGGAGTTCTAGTAGATACAGATCATCACACAGCTTACTGACTTGAGGTAGAATCTTATTCACTTTTTGCCCTGGCTAGTCTCAAACTGTGATCCCTACAATCTCTACCTGCCAAGTAGCTAGAGTTAGAGGTATGAGCCACCACACCAGGCCAAAAAAAAATCGTTTAAGTAGAAATAAATGTAAGGAAAGGTCAAAATAATTTATGATATAATAAGTTGAATGGCAAAAGCAATATAAAGTTTTGGCCAGACAAGAACAGCATCTCTTGCATTACCAAGGAAAGCTTTAAGGACACATAGTGCATTTTTTTCAATTTTTTTAAAATTTATTTTTATTTAATTTTATTGTCAAAGTGATGTTCAGAGGGGTTACAGTTACATATGTAAAGTAGTGAGTACATTTCTTATCAAACTTGTTATCCCCTCCCTCATTTTTCTCCCATTTTTTCTCCCCCTCCATCAATTCTTTTTTTTCTTTTTTTTTTCTTTTTGGTCAGTTGTAGGGTTTGAACTCAGGGCCAGTGTGCTGTTCCTGAGCCTCTTTGTGTTCAAGGCACTTTGAGCCACTTTGAACCACAGCACCACTTCTAGTTTTTGGTGGTTAACTAGAGATAAGAATCTCTAAGGGACTTTTCTACCTGGCTTTGAACCACAATCCTCAGATCTCAGCCTCCTAAGTAGCTAGGATTACTTTAATTCAATTCTTTAATATTCAGGTACTCTAAGTTTGGCATCTACTCTATCATAATATTATTGTTTAGTGCTATCTAAGTTTTCAAAATGAACAAAACAGATTTCTGTCTTCTTGGAGTATATAATTTGGTTAACTGGGATAAGCAGATGTGGAAGACGGATGATGCACAGGTGGAGAGGATAGAATGAGAGAGAAGCAGGCAAACAAGGGTAAAGAAATGAAGAGCAGGTTATTCAAATGCAAGCTATTAGATATGTAACCATTTAGAAATGTTATACAAATAGAATATTTTAAATCGAAGCATCTACTTCCTAAGATTTCTAAAATGCAGTGTCAGTGCTGCAGACATTTAGTTCATGCTGCTATTTACTCAACCCAAATTGAGACAAAAAAAATTGAAGATGTATAAGATGTTGTGTCAAAAAATGAGCCTTACAACATTGGTGCCGGGTGGCGGAGCCGGGGTGGGGGGGTGGGGAGAGGAATGGGAAGGGATGGGGATGGGAAACAAAGGAGGAGGCAACAATGCTTGATAAGAAATGTACTCATTACCTTGCTCTTGTAATTGTAACCCCTCTGTACGGTATTTTCACAATTAAAAAATTGAAAGACATGCTTTGGTGGTACTAGGGTTTGAACTCAGGGCTTAATGTCCATTCATCTTGCTTTTGAGATTGCTGCTCTACCACTTGAGCCACACACCCAGCCCTGCTTTGGCTGGTTATTTGGGAGGTGAAATCAAGCAAACGTTTCTGCCTGGACTGGCTTTGAATCATAATCCTCAAGATCTCAGCCTTCTGAGTAGCTAGGACTACAATAAGCCACCAGTGCCCAGCTGAAAAGACATTTTTACATATGCGTTTGCAATATGCATGGCATACAGAGTGCACTTCTAACTAGGTTTTTTTTTTAACTAGTTAGAATAATCTAGGGAGGGACTGTCAGGTTATCAAAATATGGATAATATTATTATATCATAATATAGGTAATGAAACAAGCCCTTGATTCAAGACAGTCATTGGTTCAGGCTGTGAATGTATGTGTGCTTTCAAGACAATGAAGGGTATGGCACACTGGGAAGACTAGCTATTAGAAAGCTAAGATTTGAGGATTCTTGCAAGGGGATGCCTGAGACAAACAGAAACGGTCAGACAAGCTGATGTTAGGCGAAATGAACCCCAAGATAAGGATTCAACTGTTTTTTTCTTTCTTGCGATTGTTTCCAACATATTTATAAGATGATTTCTTTGTTACTTTATTTGTACCTTCCCTGGGGAAGCCCTGCTTTCACTGTATTTGATGTTGGTATAATTTGTGGAGGGGAAGGGAAAAAACAAACTGTTTAAATAGGGATACAGGTGGACCCATTGCAACAATGAGATGTACAAGATGTTATGTCAAAAAATGAACTTTACAACTTTGGCGGGGTGTGGGGTGGGGGGGATAGGGGATGGTAAGGGGTATGGGAGTGTGGGGGTGGAGAGGGGAAGGGATGGTATGGGGAAATAAAGGAGGAGGCAACAATGCTTGATAAGAAATGTACTCACTATCTTGCCCATGTAATTGTAACCCCTCTGTATGGTACTTTCACAATAATAAAAAAGAAAAGAAAAGAAAAAAAAGAGACTGATAGAAAAGATGAGCTTGATAGGGTACATTGTATGAAAATGTCACATTAAAATCCCTCTACTACAACTAATATATGCTAATAAAAAATTTGATCCAAAGCCGGGCGCTGGTGGCTCACACCTATAATCCTAGCTACTCGGGAGGTTGAGATCTGAGGATCAAGGTTCAAAGCCAGCCCAGGCAAGAAAGTCTGTGAGACTCTTGTCCCCAATAAACCAATAGAAAATCAGAAGTGGCGCTGTGGCTCAAGTGGTAGAGCGCTAGCCTTGAGCTGAAGAGCTCAGGGACAGTACCCAGGCCCAGAGTTCAAGCCCCATAAATAAATTTTAAAAAAACAAATAAGCAAAAAACAAAAACAAAATTTGATCTATCAACATCTAATTCTTAGAGCCTGTGAATGCTATCTTCTTTGGAAGTTGTCTTTGCAGATATAATTAAATTAATGATGTAAAAATTAACAGATCATCCTGGACTGTTCTTTTTTTTTGTCGGTCATGGGGCTTGAACTCTGGGCCTGGACGCTGTCCCTGAGCTCTTAAGCTCAAGGCTAGCGCTCTACCTCTTGAGCCACAGCACCACTTCCCATTTTTTCTGTTTATGTGGTGCTGAGGCATCTAACCCAGGGCCTCTTGAATGCAAGGCAAGCGCTCTACCACTGAGCCACCTTCCCAGACCCAGGACTGTTCTTTTTCATGTGTCTCTGTCCTTAGGCTTGAACTCGGGGCCTACATGTTGTCCCTTTGCAGCTTTTTATGCTGAGGCTAGCATTCTACCACTTGAGCTACAGCTCTACTTCTGCCTTTCTGGTGGGTAATTGGAGATGAGTCTCACAGATTTTCCTGCTCCAGCTGGCTTCAAACTGCAATCCTCAGATCTCAGCCTCCTGAATAGCTAAGATTAAAGACATGAAGCCTGGCATCCTAAACTATTCTTATGGATCCTGAATACTATGATATGTGTGCAATACAAAAAAATAAATGGAGATAACACAGGAAGGCAGAAGAAAAGCAACAAGTAGAGGAGAAAGCTCCGTGAAGGTGGACCAGAGAGATGCTACCACAAGCCCGTGAAGGTCAAATTCTCCCTTAGAGCTCTGGGAGAAAGGGTAATACCACTCTGCTGATACATTTATTTTAGACTTCTAGCCTTTTGAACTGTGAGAAAATAACTTACTGGGATTCTTATGCCACCATGTTTGTGGTAACTGGTTACAGAAACCATAGGAAATGAATACAATTAATGTATTTCAAATCCACAGTTATCCGAGGTCAACACAGGTCCATTATTAAGCATGTGGCTTCTTTGTCAGCTAGCTTGAATTTGGTTTGTTTATTGTGGAGGAATAGGTCATTTGTGTCAGTGAATTGCTCAGCTAGTAGTTTCTGTAAAGGTCGTACCATTTAAAAAATAAATTTAAAAAAGGGCACATATTTTTGACAAGACAAAAAAAATCAGGCACAGAGGAATATTGATGAACTTTGTCTATTATTCAGTAAGATGAGTCCTTGTCTATGCAGAAGAAAATTGGCAAAAAAGTAATCCAGACCAGACATAAACTATATATCTGTGACTATAAGTCAAATAAATTATTCAACTTTAGAATCAATCTTTTGACTAAATTGCCTGAATACCTTAACTAACTAAAGAGTCATTTGATTAAATTATCGAGATGAATATATAGAGATGTTCAGCAAGTGACTAAATTTTATATTGTAATATATAATTTTATATTGTATTATTTTTACTATTATTATATACTTCTGCTATTATTAACATATAGCCTTGAGTTGTCGTGGACAGCTTTTAAGAGCTATTGAAGAGGGTGCTACAGACTGCACACTGCCACCTTAAATTGTCCTAGACAGGCTGGGCACTGGTATCTCACACCTCTAATCCTAGCTACTCAGGAGGCTGAGATCTGAAGACTGCAGTTCAAGGCCAGCCCAGACAGACAAACCAGTGAAACTCTTATCTGCAAATAACCAGCAAATGCTGGAACCAGAGGTGTGACTCAAGTGGTAAAGCACCATCCATGAGCCAAAAAAGCCCAGTGAGAGTGAGAGTCTCTGATCTAAGCCCCAGAACTGGCATATACACACACAAAAATCCTTGACAAAGGCACCTTTAATTCAGGGGGGACAGGGAATATGGAATGAGATTCTAAAGCAATATATATTTGCTTTAAAAATAAGCAGTTACAGCCAAGCACCAGTGGCTGATGCCTGTAATCCTAGCTACTCAGGAGGCTGAGATCTGAGGATTGAGGTTCAAAGCCAGCCCAGGTAGGAAAGTTTGTGAGACCCTTATCTCCAATAAACCACCAGAAAACTGGAAGTGGTGCTGTGGATCAAGTGGTAGAGTGCTAGCCTTGAGCTGAAGAGCTGAGGGACAGCACCCAGGTCCAGAGTTCAAGCCCCACAACCAACAAAAAAAAAAAACAAAAAAACAAAAAAACAAGCAGTTACATATAAGAATGTATATTGCTTCCTTCCCAATTGGTCACTTCAGGAAATTCCTATTATAATTTTCCCTCCTGTTTATGTGGTACTGAGGAATCAAACCCAGGGCTTCATGCATGCTAGGCAAGCACTCTACCATTAAGTCATATTCCGGCTCTTATTATTCTTACAAAACTGGCATTTACAAATGTTTTTGGAACTGCTCAACTAAGATCTTCTCCAGAGGTTAGAGTATATTTAGTGATGAAAGTCTGTATCCTTCATTGGTTAGCAATTACATCATTTGGAATCTAGTTGGGTTTCTAAGTTAACTTCTTCAAATCATAACACATATATGAGTGCACTTAGATTTATTTGTTTTTAATTTATTTATTTTTGTTAGTTCCTGGCCTGGAATTTGGTACCTTGCACACTCACTCAACTTGCTTCCACAGATGGCTCTCTACCACTTGAGTCACATCTTCAGCATTTTGCTGGTTACTTGGAGATAGTCTCTCAGACTCTTCTGCTCAGGCTGGATTTGAACTTTGATCTCGCATATCTAAGCCTCCTCAGTAGCTAGGATTACAGGGGTGAACCACCAGCTCCTGGCTTGGCTTTATGTTCTAAAGACAAATTTGTTACTTCGTGGTCACGTTCCAGAGATCATCAGCACAGAAATGAGACATTCAGAATTTTCTAGCTTCATTCTCCTAACCCAGCCTGGGCTCCTTGTCCCCACCTTGTAGTAAAAAGAACTGATTAAACTGATTTGTGCATCTGGCAAAAAGATGTACTAGTCCACTGGTAAACTTCTTATATTGTTAGATAATCCTTCTACAATTAAATGAGATAAGATGTGAGATGTGGGAAGGCATACAATATAGTACATGAAACACAGTAAAAACATGATAAATCTTTATGACTTGCTCTTGTGACCTTAAAATGTGCTCTTTCAAGCTCTATCTACCTTTTGGACCTACAAAAGTTAATTCTTCATTTTCATCTATGTTTCATAGCTTCACTTATTTAAAAGTGTATTTATGTAATGTGCACCTAAAACATCTAGCCTTCAGGTCAAGCATCCTCGGGTCCTTCTGTCATCCTTAGTTAGATAAAGATGATACTTGAAATAGGTGATCATATTAATGAATGAAAAGTATCAAATACCCATACAGAGAGCTAACAAATAATCCATGCTCAAGATATCTATAAACCAGAATGATCTTGATAAGGTTTTGTGAAAAGGATGGAATTTATGTCTGTCCTTAAAATTCAAGTAGAGCTGAGTGCTGGTGGCTCACGCCTGTAATTCTAGCTACTCAGGAGGCTGAGATCTGAGGATAGTGGTTCAAAGCCAGACAGGGCAGGAAAATCCATGAGATTCTTATCTCCAATAAACTACTCTGAAAAAGCCAGAACTGACACTGTGGCTCAAGTGATAAGAGTGCTAGCCCTGAGCACAGAGGCTCAGGGACAGCACCCAGGCTGAGTTCAAGCCCTGGGACTTGCCAAAAAAAAAAAAACCAAACATCAAGTAGAATTAGATGAAATGAAAATAGACTCAATATTGTCTCTTAAGTGAAATGAAGAGACTTTGGACTAAGTTATGTACAGTGATACATATGTAGATTGTTTGTTTTACCTGCCTGGAAGAGAGGATTTGTTTTAAAGGGGCAATAGCATTCAGTAAAATTGAAGACCGTTTCACCTTGTAAAAACTGTCTTTGCAGGGCACCCGTGGCTCACGCCTGTAATCCTAGCTACTCAGGAGGCTGAGATCTGAGGATTGAAGTTCAAAGCCAGCCCAGGCAAGAAAGTCTGTGAGACTTTTATCTCCAATTAACTATGAGAAAACCGGAAGTGGCTCAACTGGTAGAGCACTAGCCTTGAGCTGAAGAGCTCAGGGACAGTGCCCAGGGTCCAGAGTGCAAGTCCCACAACTGACAAAACAACAAAAACTGGGGTTTTTTTTTGCTCTTTCTTTAGCCAGGGTCTGAGAGGAGAATCAATGGTTGCTGGAAAGTAGACCCTCCAGATTTGGGAACGAAGATGCTAATTACAATGGATGCTAATTGTTTCTACTTGCAAATTCTTGTAGTGGTTTTTCTTTTCTGAAAACACTTACATTAAGTAAACATTAGGTGGATAACAAAATCGCTGCCAGTAAAAATCTTTTTTTACAACTAGCATGGAAAGACTCAGTTGCATAAGAAAATGAGCTTGGTACCTCCTCTTCTATTATACTGTTCTTGGGAGCTGATAATTGGAAATGTTTTAAGAAAGAAGGTTATAATTAGGGGTTGGGTGGGTTGATGTGTAGTTTTCTTTTTCTTTTGGATTTTTATGTTTATTTTAAGGCAAATTTGACTCCCTTGTAGAATATCAGCTGTCAGAAAATTCACCATGTACATTGTCCACTTGAACTGACTTGCATCACAAATGAGTTTGTGTATGACATTAGAATAATACTGTGTATACTGAGAGCAGTAGAGCCCAATTCATTCATTACTTGGTTGGCCATCTAGAAACATAAAGTTAACATCTTCATCTTTATCCTCCCTTCTTTTCTTACTAACTGTATCCTGAATGCTCCTTACCTTGAGCTCTTAACCTATATCCATCTATTGTACATAAAAATTATTTTTTTTTTGTTAATCATGGGGCCTGAACTCTGGGCCTGGGCGCTGTCCCTCAGCTCTTCAGCTCAAGTCTAGCACTCTACCACTTGAGCCACAGCACTGCTGCTGACTTTTTCTGCTTATGTGGTGCTGAGGAATTGAACCCAGGGCCTCATGCATGCAATGCAAGCACTCTACCACTGAGCCACCTTCCCAGCCCTGTGCATTACAATTCTTAACGCTGGAAATTTCTAGCTTCTCTCTCAAACAGTAGCATACAATGTGAATTACGTGAAGCTTATCTGTTTTGCAGAAAAAGTGCCTTTACTTTTGTTTACTTTTCATGCATGGGTTTCCTCACCATAGATTGTCCATTTCCTTAAAGAGGGAAACAAGACAACTTTTTAAATGGTAGAGAAAGGGATGTGGATTTTTTTTTTTTTTTTTTTTTTTTTTGTCGGTCGTGGGGCTTGAACTCTGGGCCTGGGCGTTGTCCCTCAGCTCTTCAGCTCAAGGTGAGCGCTCTACCACTTGAGCTACAGCGCCACTTCCGGTTTTCTGGTGGTTTATTGGAGATAGGAGTCTCACGGTCTTTCTTGCCCGGGCTGGCTTTGAACCGTGATCCTCAGATCTCAGCCTCCTGAGTAGCTAGGATTACAGGCGTGAGCCACCAGCGCCCGGCTGGATTTTTTTTTATGGCATAGTGAAAATTACGATTTGATTACCATCACTCACCAGGGTTTGTACTTCTGTGTGCCATGCACATAGTAGACACTCAGTTAAATAAGGACCAGTTTAGGGATCACATTTCCTGGAAGCTGGGAGTACCTACTAGTTAACAAGTGATATGTGTACATGACTATTAATTCTCTGTACAAATAACTAACCTTGTTGGGCTTATTAGTAACATTTATTATTGCTATAGATGGGAGCCATTAACCAATCAGAGCAAGCTCTGGCCTACTTTTTAAAAATTCACGTCTATCACTTTTCTCTGAACAACAGTAGTAGTAGATATATTACTAGTTATAATTAGTGGGGTATTTCAGTTCTCTTATGTTTGTAATCCTCCCTACCTCCTCTTGCACATATGAGGCATTCTAAACATGCTTATTGAATTAATGAGTTGAATCAGAGGGCTCAAGAGCCACCAAGTCATTAACAACACTTCTTCCAAATTGTTTCAGTGCTATGGTGTCGTTATAGCCAAAGAACAGAGAGGGTTCGTTATTACGGCTTAGAGCAGTCATCAAAGCTTGTTAGCTCACTTAATGAAGAAATAAATGGTGCCAGTCATCTGTTGACTAGAAATCTCCTCAGTCTCTCCTCTCTAGCCCCCCTGTATTCGATGTTCATGAGGCTCGCCAGGGGAGTTGAGGAGGTTTACTGTGAGCAACCATTTTCTGTTCTATTAAGGTAAGTGTATGAGAAAGGAAAGGGACTTGGGAAGCAGGGCAACATATTGAAAATCCCAAACACAGTCCATTCATTTTGGAGAGTTTATTTCTTTTTGTATTACCCCACTTTGAGTCAATTTTTTTGTTTTGTTTTGGTTGGATATTTGTTGGTGGTGGTCAGGGGGTTTGAACTCAGAGCCTGTCTCTGAACTTTTCTGCTTAGGGCTAGCACTCTATCACTTTGAGCTGTGACTCAAAAGCTTTTGGTTTTCTGCTGGTGGTTCACTGGAGATAAGAGTCTCATGGACTTTCCTGCCCAGGTTGGCTTTGCACCGCAATCCTCAGATCTCAGCCTCCTGAGTAGCTAGGATTACAGGCATGAGCTACCAGTGCATTTTCTCTTCAGTTTAGTATTTTATCACATAAGGAGTTCGTTTCTGGGTTTTTTTAAATCTCCATTTAAAACATTTTATATTAAACTTTGGGGTTCTAGAAGCCTTTGCCTTTCTTGTGTTCAAACTGGTTATAGTTATCACCCAGACTGTTTGGATGAAGTCCATCTATATACAGTTTTGCCTCATTGTGCAAACACATATACTTACATCAATCCATCAAGATTGTCTGGGCTTCATTTTTATTCTTTGAATTAAAATTTATATTTACTCAGATTCCAGATGAGGGCTAGTTTTTCCTTCAGGTCTCAGGCTGATATTTGCTGTTTGAGACTTATTTTGATTATTTCTCCCATCTACAGTAGGCATCGCTCTTCTGCTCTCTTTCACCACTTATTTGGAAAGCACCCACACCCACATGAACACGTGCATGCACACACACAGAGACATATTTATAGACAGACAACTGTGCTGTTCCATTTAAGTAAGAAATTGCTGTGCCTTTCTCATAAGCTTAGGGGATTTTACCCCTTTCAATGTCTGATTCACTCTTTCCCCTTAGAAGAACATGAGCTGGTAGTTACATGCAGTCTTTGTCCCCCTGGATGACTGCACTCTGATGGCGTGACCCTTTCATTTGGGGACCTGCATCACTGCTCTTGTTTTCCTTTATTCACAGTAGTCAGCTCAGCTGTAGCTGATGCTTGCAGTTCTGCCTTTGTAGATGAAGGGAAAAAATAATCTTGGGGGGGGGATGAAGAATTGGTAAGAAGAAGGGGAAACAGGACAAGACAATGAAAAAGATTCTTATTCTATTCTTCTGTTGGAGTGGCATGGCTGAAGTGGAAAATGTGATGAGAGCAGAAAACAGATTATAATAGAATCTGCTTCTTTTCAGAAGTAATTAATACTTACTTACCTCTTGAGGATCTAAAATGAGAATCCAATCCATGTAAGAGAGATTAAAATGACATTTCATATGTCTGTTGAAATGTATACAGGTTAGGGAAAAAATAATTTTTGTCCTGCTTAGACCTATTGTGTGTTACCTTTAGAAAACTCTGCATGATGGATTTATAGCCTGTGTTGGTGATGGAAATGACAAGTGCTTTAGCTTTTAGGAAAAAATATGGCCCCTACTAATGATTGTGGCTACCCACTCCATAACATAAGTGAAGAAATAGATTAGGAGAAAGATTTCAAGAGCTATTGTAAAGGTGAGGGTTTTTTTTTCTGTTCCTTTTTAAGGTTAGGATGACAAAAACCTCAAAGGAACACTACTTTCAGGCAATGACTTGTTGCCCTGAGTGACTTGAACTTAATTTGTTTCACAGTTGCCTGGTAAGCAAGAGAACAACTAAAACTAGAAGCAATCATAAGCCATTTTATCTGTGAGATAGAAGGTATTACTTTTCTTTTGAAATCTGCTATTTGTGAAGATAAATCACATGCCAAGAAGCAAAGGACTGACCTGAAATTAAACGGTAAGATGGTAACATTCATTTTATGACAATACCAACCTAGACTTTTACTTCCCTTCCTATTCTTGAAAGCCTAGCGTAGATTGGTCAATTATGTGCCAATTATATGATAATCAGCATGAATGCATCATCTTCTGCTGGCTACCTGGTACACAGCAACAGAATTGGAGTCTTTGAAGTGTTACAGTACTTGCAATTGTGTGTGGTGCCTATTTCAATAGCCTTTCTGTCACCTACTCCAACATAAAACTCCACTGCATTTTAAGTCCCAATTTCTTTTTCTGCCGCCACTCCTTACTGGCGATTGTTAGTCACACTCCTCCCCCTTCTTCCTATTATCTCAACCTAAGTACATTTAAAAACCTTTCCAATTAATGATTTTAGGTTGAGTGCAGTGGTTTACTCTACCTGTATTTCTAGGTACAAGAGAGGCAAAGAGCAGGAGAATCACACAGTTCAAGGCTAAACAGTTAGATGCAATCTTAATAAATAGCCAGGCATGGTGGCACACATCTATCATCCCAGATATGCAGGAAACATAGGTAGAAAGAGTATGCTCTGAATTTAGCCTGGGCAGAAATAACATTATATTAAAAATAATCAAAACACTCATTCTGGTTATCATTCAAAACCCTCTCCAGAAAATAATTAAGGCAAAAAAGAGCTGGACAAATAATTCAAGTGGGCTTCAGAGCAGGGTCTGAAAAATTCAAGGCCCTGAGTTCAAAATACCAGAACCACCAACAAAGAAAAAAAATGAATCATATTCCTTTTCCACACACCTTTTCCTCTATCCCAAAGCCTTTTCTATTCCATGTTGAAAGATACAAAGAATAAACCTGTGCCTAGGTCTTTGTTTCATCATTTTTGTGGTTTTCTATTCTTAACTTCATATATCAAAAGTGGTGGTGGGCATACCATTTTCTCTACTATATAACTGAGAAACTACATGTGCCAATTTTATGAGATATCTCTTTGTTGTCATTTGGTTCCTGTGTCTTCGCCCATGAAGACATCAAAGAAAAATATCTTGTGAATAGCTTCATTAACAATGACAATGTACTTTGATCATATTCTCCCTCCATCCTCTCTTTTATCTCTGCCACCAGGGGGAAATAAAGGATGGAGTTGGCACATGTTGTGATTTATTTCTTGTCTATATCCAGTGGTATATTGGGGCTACTTTTCATTGGGGCTGAACAAATTGTGTGCATCTCTTCATGTTCAGTGATTAGTCACTTGAGAATGGCAATGGTGGGAGTACTTAACACATGGAAATCAGCAAAGCCAACAGATAGGAGCCCTTCACCCCAAACTTGCTGGCAAACATTCACCAATATACAACTGCTTGCTTCATAAACATTCTTAATCAGAAAAAAGTCTTTTAAAATTATTTTGCCAGCATATATTAATTGTGCAAAATGAAGAGCTTCATTTGTTATTTCCATACAGATGTATGTATACAAATGTATATATACATTATATGTATAGATATAATGTATTTTGATCACCTATATTCCCCTCCATTACTCTTTCTTATATACCTTCTCCAGCTTCTCTTTTTTAATTTTCTTGCAGATTTTTAGATGGCTTTCACTCTGATCTTTTGATACATACATACAGTGTTCTTTGATGATATTTCCCCTCCATATTCTTTTTCCTTTGCCACTAGCCACTAGTAAGTCTGCCAGATAGACCTTCTTTTATGTTGATGCTCTTTTTTCAATGCCTAGATGCACATATGAGAAAAAACATGGTATTTTTCTAGGTCTAGTGTGTTTCATTTAACATCTATTTTCCTGTAAATTACATGGTTTAATTCTTTTTTTTGGGGGGGGTTTCCGGTCATGGGGCCTGAACTCTGGGCCTGGGAGCTGTCTCTCAGCTCTTTAGCTCAAGGCTAGCGCTCTACCACTTGAGCCACAGCGCCACTTTCGGCTTTTTTCTTTTTGCTCATGTGGTGCTGAGGAATCGAACCCAGGGCCCCATGCATGCAAGGCAAGCGCTCTACCACTGAGCCACCTTCCCAGACCCCTACATGGTTTAATTCTTATTTGTGGTTGAAAAATATTTATCTTGTATATGTACCACATTTTCTTTAGCCATTCATCAGTTGAAGAGCACCTAGGCTGATTCTATAATTTAGCTATTATGAGCAATGCTGCAATAAATATGGGTGGAGAGGTCTATCTATGGTATGCTGGTTTATATTCTGTTGGGTATATGCCCAAGAATGGTATAGTAGAATCATTTGGTAGTTCCAGTTGGAGTTTTTTTGAGGAAGCTAAATGCTGATTTCCATAGTAGTTTTACTAACATTCCTATCAATTATCCTATTACATAAGGATTCCTTTTTTCTTCACATCCTCTCCAATATTTGTTCTCTGCTTTGTTTTGGTATTGATTGGATTCACCAGGAGCTTGAACTCAGGGCCTTGAACTATTGCATGGCTTTTTCTGCTCAAAGGTGGCACTGTACCACTTGATCTACATCTTCATTTCTTGCTTTTTGCTGGTTAACTAGGGATATTAAGAGTGTCTCAAATTTGTCTGCCTGACTGGCTTAGAACTGTAATCTTCAGAACTCAGGCTCCTGAGCAGCTAGGATTACAGGTGTGAGCCACTGGTACTCAGCCAGTGTTTTAGAGTTTTCATAGTAGACATTTGTTTTCACATCCTTAGTTAAGTGTATTCCTAGGTACATTTTTAATCTATTGTGAATAAGATTGGTTTCTTTCTCAGAATATTCATTATTGGTGCATAGAAAAGTTGCTGTTTTAATCTATTGATTTTGAATCCCATTATTTTGCTAAAATTATTATAGCTGTTTTCTGGTAGCGCCTTTGGGGTCTTTTAAGTGTGGATCATATTGTCTGTAAATAGTTGTAATTTGACTTCTTTCCCTACTTGGATCCTTTCTATTTCTTTCTCTTACCTTATTGCTCTGGCAATTCAAGTGCGGTATTGAATGAGAGGAAATAGTGAACACTTTTGTCTCATTCTTATTTTAGAACAAACAGTTTCAGATTTTTCTCCATTATTATGATGTTGTCTATAGACTTACCATATATAGACTTTGTTATGTTGACGTTCATTCCTTCTATTCTTTGTTTCTTCAGGCCTTTCATCTTTAAAGAGTATTGCATTTTGACAAAGGCATTTACTGTATCTATTAAAGTGATCATATAATTTTTGCCTCTGATTCTATTTATGTGCTGTATTACTTTTATTGATTTGTATGTGTTATGCCATGCCTGCATTCCTGGAATAGAAAATGGTGTATGATCTTTTTAATATACTTGTGAATTTGGTTTGCAAGTGTTTTATTAAGAATTCTTGCATCTATGTTTGTGAAGAAAATTGGTCCATAATTTGTGTGTGTGTGTTCTTAACCAGCTTTGGTATAAAGGTACTACTGGCTTTTTTGTTCTAATTTATGGAATAGTTTGAAGAGCATTAATGTTAGTACTCCTCTTAAAGTTCACGTAGAATTCAACAATGACTCAGTCTAGTCCTGAGTTCTTCTTTGTTGACTCTATTATTACTTCAATCTCATTGTTCATATTATATTTGTTTAAAATGGTTCATGTCTTCTTGGTTCCATTTTAGTAAATCAGTTGTATCTAGAAATTATCCTTTTCTTCTAGATTTTCTAATTCATTGGAGTCTAGGTTTTCACAATATTCCCTAATGATCCTCTTCTTTTGTGACACTCCTTTTCATCTATCATTATTTTTATGCTGGTACTGGGGATTGAACTCTGGGTCTGGGCGCTTTCCTTTAGCATTTTCCACTCAAGGCTGATACTCTACCATTTGAGCCACAGCTCCACTTTGGTCTTTTTGCTCATGTCAGGGCTGGCTTTGAACCATAATCCTCAGATCTCAGCCTCCTGAGTTGCTGGGATTCCAGGTGTAAGCCACTGGTGCCTGGGTCACCTCTCGTTTTATTAATTTGACTTTTCTCTTGATTGGCTGTGAGTTTATCAATTTTGTGGGGGTTTTTCCTTTTCAAAGAGACAACTCAGAAGTAGTGCTGTGGCTCAAGTGGTAGAGCACATGCCTTGAGCTGAAAAGCTCAGGGAAAGCGCCCAGGCCCAGAGTTCAAACCCCATGACTGACAAAAAAAAAAAAAAAAAAAAAAAAAAAAACACCCAGAGACAACTCTGTATTATTGCTTTTTTGTGTAGTTCTGTTACTGTCCATTTCATAACTTCTGCCCTAATCTTCGTTTTTTTTTCTTTCCATCTATTATTGATGATTTAGCATGTTCTTCTAAGACCTTGAGGAGCATGATTATATGATTAAGTTACTTCTTTGAGCTCTCTCCGGTTTTATTTTTTACTTTTTGGTGGTACTCTTTTGAATTCAGGGTCTTGTGCTTGCTTGGCAGGTGCTCTACTACTCAAGCTATGCCACCAACCTGTTTTACTTTAGTTATTTTTAATAGCTTCTCACTTTGCCCAGGATGTCCAGGACCTTGATCATCCTATTTTCACTTCCTACATAGCCAAGACAACAGGCATGCGCCATTGTGCCCAACATTTTATTGGTTGAGATGCGTGTCTCACAAACTTTTGGTCGGGAGTGCCCTCAAACCACTGTCCTTCCAATCTCAGCCTCCTAAATAGCTAGGATTATTCTAGGCTTGAGTCATAGAACTCAACCTTTGGTTTTTTAAAGAAAAGCATTCAGCTATAAATTTCCTTCTTAGAACTGATTTTAATGTAACCCACATGTCTACTATGTTGTGTTTTCATTTGCATTTGATTCTAGGAATTCAAAATTTCCACACTGATCATTCAATAGTACTGTTCAGTCTCTATGTATTTATATAGTTTCTATAGTTTCTCTTACTATTGATATCTTTTTTTCCATTATGACATGACAATATACAAGAAATTACTTCGATTTATCTTAAGTTTGCAAAAAAGGTACAATCTATTATATTTAGGAAGTCTATTTCTGATTATGGCTTTGGCTTGTGGGATGAGGTAGGGGGACCAGGGTTGGTGCTGTGGGCTATTTCCTACTTCTCTCTAGGTGGCCTTTCTATATCTCATGGCTTTTAAGCTTTCCAATTACCCTTTTTTGTGATTCCTGATGCTCTTCTTCCCTTTCTCTCTTTGGAATAAATTCTATCCTTTTTGACCTCGATTATTCTCCATTCATGGAGTCACTTGGAGGAAGCTTCTATATTCCTCCATTTTATCCCAGACAAATTTTAGAGAAAAAAATATCCATCTGAAGTAACTGTTTCTACATTCTATGAATGTAATCAAAAATAGTTATTAGAAGCAATACATTATCTATTTATACCTGTTTATATTTAAGCTCAAAAGTTATCAACTCAGGCCTAAGAAATCATAGAAATAAGACCTATACTGCAATGTTCCTTGCCTGTAATCTCAGTACTCAGGAGGTTGAAGCAAAAGGATCAGGAGTTCGAGTTCAACTTATGCTACATAACAAGATCCTGTCTCAAAAATTATTGTAATAGGGCTGGGAAGATGGCTCAATGGTAGAGCGCTTGTCTTCCATGCATGAGGCCCTGGGTTCGATTCCTCAGCACCACATAAGCAAAAAGAAAAAAGCCGGAAGTGGCGCTGTGACTCAAGTGGTAGAGCGCTAGCCTTGAGCTGAAGAGCTGAGGGACAGCTCCCAGGCCCAGAGTTCAGGCCCCACAACCGGACTCCCCCCAAAAAATTATTGTAATAAGGGGTGGAAGCGTGGCTCAAGTGGTTGAGTTCCTGCCTAATAAGTACAAATCCCTGAGTTCTGCTCCAAAAAAAAAGAAGAGAAAAAGAAAAAATATAATGTAACTGAATATGACTATCTATAACCCTGACAGTATATGTTTAAAATTCTATCAGTAATTCCAGTGGGCCCAGGATAACTGTTATTTAATGGAACAGGTAGGTGCTAAATGCTGAGAATGAAGTAGCTGTTTATAAGACAAGCCTCTAAGATGCTACAGATTTGGCTACAAAGGCTAATAAGGAAGGGAAAACCTGGGTCCATTACTCTAAGTGATGGAGGAAATCCAAATGATGCTTTAGCTCACACAGCAGCAACATGATGCCTATCTCCTACTTCTTTTCACAGTCTAGCAATCATGTTCACAGTCTGAGGCTAAATCATATGTAGATTGAGCTAGACTGTAATGGCCAGATCCCTGAGACAATTTAGATTCTAGAGCAGCTGCCACATTTACATTCCACCAGTCATGTAAAAGGATCTAAGTTTTCCACATCCTTCCCAAAATTGTTATTGTCTGTCTTTTTGATAATAGCCATCCTAGTGTGTCTAAAGCGGGATTTCATTGTGATGTTTTAATTGTATTTCCTTGATGGCTAATGATATCAAAGATATTCTAATGTGTTTGTTGACCATTTATGTATCTTCTTTGGAGAAATGTCTTTTTGAATCCCTTTGTCTATTTTTAGTGCAAATCCTGGGGCTTGAACTCAAGGTCTAGGTAGGGTCTCTGAGCTGTTTTGTTCAAGGCTAGTGTTCTACCACTTCAGCCATAAAACAACTTCCATCTTTTTGCTGTATAATTGGCAATAAGAGTCTCATGAACTTGCCTTTCCCGGGCTGGCTTCAAACTTCAAAGTAGCTAGGATTATGTATGAGGCACCAGTGCTGAACTCCCTTGTCTATTTTTTTTAATATCCTTTGTCTATTTTTAACTGATTTATTCACATTTTTATTATTGAGTTGTAGGCATTTGTACATTTTCAATAAAATACATTATCAGATGAATAATTTTAAATCTTTCTCACATTCTGTGGGTTCATACTTCATTTTTAGTGGTGTCACTAGCAGTATGAGATTTTTATTTTAAGCCTGGTGCTGGTGGCTCACACCTGTAATCCTAGCTACTCAGGAGGCTGACATCTGAGGGTCGCAGTTCAAAGCCACCCAGGCAGGAAAGTCCCTGAGACTGTTATCTCCAATTAACCACCAGAAAACCAGAAGTGATGCTGTGGCTCAAATGATACAGCACTTGCCTTGAGCTGAAGAGCTCAGGGACAGCACCCAGGCCAAGTTCAAACTCCATGACTGACAAAGAAAATTATTTTGAAGATGAATGCATTTATTTTATTGTTTCTTGTACTTTCTTATCATATCTTAAGAGACCATCATCAAATCAGAATGATAGTGCTCTTCTATATTTTCCTCCGAGGATTTTATTTTATGTTTTTGCAGTGTTGAGAATAAAACCCAGGCCTCCTACTCATGCTAGAAAGTTACTCTACCATTAAGGTACCAATCCCCAACCCACTTCTGAGGATTATAAGGTTTTTAGCTTTTCAATTTAAGTCTTTTATCTGCTTTGTGCCATGTGCATGTGTGTGTGTGAGCACATGCATGCATGCTGCATGCATGCGCCAATATTGGCACTTAAACTCAGGGCCTAGGCAATGTCCCTTAGCTTTTTTTCATTCAAAGCTGGACCTGTACCACTTAAGCCACAACTCCTGGTATGAACCTTCAGCGCCTAGCAATTTGTGCTAATTTTTATGTGTAGTGTGAGGAAGCACCCAACTTCATTCTTCAACACATAGATGTCTAGTTTACCCAGCATCATTTGTTAAAAAGATGTTTCTTTCGTTGAACAGTCTTAGCACTCTTATTGACTCAATCATATATGTAAGTATTTATTTCTAGACCCTCAATTTTATTCTATTGCTCTAAAATCTGTTCTTGTACCAGCATCATATTTTTTTGTCTGTGATCAGGGCTCAAACTCAGTATCTGATGCTTTCACTCACTGGCTGGCACTCTGCCACCTGAGACGCCCCCAACTCCACCAGCATCATACTGCTTTGATTATTGTTGCTTTGTACCAAATTTGGAAATCAGGAAGTATAAGTCTCTCACTTTGTTCTTTTCTAGATTATTCTGGGTCCCTATTATTTCAATATGTATGTTATGATCATCTTGTCAGTTTCTACAGGGACTTTAGTAAGGATTCTACTAAATATATGTATCCATATGGGAAGAACTGGCAACTTAATAATAGTAAATATTCTGATTCATGCACATTGAATGTTTCAATTTATTTATCTTCTAAATTTTCCTTCAACAATATTTCATTCTTCTCGGTGTATAGCTCATAATTTCTTTGTTAAGTTTGTCCTATATATTTTATTCCTTTTGATGTTAAATAGAATTGTTCCCTTTCTTTTATTTTTTATTGCTCATTGCAAGTATATACAAATGCATTTGCTTCTTTTTTTTGGGGGGGGGGGAGGTTTGGATCCGGTCGTGGGGTCTGAACTCTGGGCCTGGGCACTGTCCCTCAGCACTTCAGCTCAAGGCTAGCACTCTACTACTTGAGCCACAGCGCCACTTCCGGCTTTTTTATTTTTTCAGCTTATGTGGTGCTGAGGAATTGAACCCAGGGCCTCATGCATGCAAGGCAAGCGCTCTACCACTGAGCCACCTTCCCAGGCCCTGCACTTGCTTCTTTATGTTGGTTTATGCCCTGCAATATCATTGAACCTATTTATTAGTTATCATGTTTTAGATTTATTAAGATTTTTCTATGTAAAATATTGTCATTTATGATGAGAAGTACCTTTATTTCTTCCTTTCTCATCTGAATACTACTTCTTGCTTTTTCTTACCTACTGTCTCTAGATGGAAACCTCAATGTTATATTGAATAAAAATTGTATGAGTGGACAGATTTTTGTATTGTTTCCCAACTTAGGGGAAAACATAAAATACAACATTAACTGTAGATTTTTGTATGTGCCATTTTTACAGGTTGAGGAAGTTTCCTTCTATTCCTAATGTGTTACATGTTTTCATCAGAAAAAAGTACAAACTTTGCCAGATGCATTTCTTACATTTTTGTATTTCATTCTGTGTGTGAGAGGGCGTGATACCAGGCCTGGACCCTGTCCCTCAGCTTTTTTGCTCAAAGCTAACGCTCTACCACTTACAGCTCCACTTACAGCTTTTTGTCAGTTAATTCAAGATATGAGTCAGAGCTACTGCTCTACCACTTGAAATACCCCCACACTTCTGGTCTTTTGTTAATAATTTGGAGATTAAAGTCTCTCAGATTTGTCTGTCCAGGGTGGCTTTGAACTAGGATCCCTAGATCTCAGCCTCTTATGTAATAAGGATTGCAGGCATAAGGCATCAGACCTGGCTGAATGAGATTTTACTGTCTTTTTCATCATTTATTTTCTCTCTGTCCCTTGGCATCGCAGGGTGTGGAAAACTGTTTGACTATAAGAGTAATAGAAAAACAAATAGTTCTAAAAAGTGTCCATGGCAGAAACAAAAAAGCTTTTTCCCTTCCAAAATCCACCAAACCAAAATTAAGTCAGGAACTAACTGAAAGTTTGAAAGTTTAAAACAGTCAATCTTATTTTTGTAATTTTTTACCTAATGAAACCTACATGGGGGACAAATTCACTTGATTTAAAAAGTACAGAATAGGAATCAAAGAAAATATAATTATTTAAATGGTCTTCACTTTGTGTCATAGAGAAGAAGAAGAAAGTATTGGGGGAGAAGGAAAAATTGGGAAAGGAATGGAAGAGGTATAGGAGAAGAGGACAGAAAAAAGTCCATCTTAGAAAAGACAGTTATTTTCTAGTATATGTTAGGACAAGCAGAAAAGGCCAAAAGCTATGTACATATGACCATATAAGATGATGCTAAGCTAAATGAACCCCAAGATAGAGACATAAGAGGTTTTATCTTCCTTATTGTTGTTTTTAATGTACTTACAATGTGCTATGTGATTTTTTTTTGTTTCTTTGGTATGTTCTTCTCCCATGGTATAACCCCTGTTCACTGTATTTGATTCTGGTGCCCTGCATCTTGTATATACATTTTTCTAATTTGGGGAGGGGAAGGGAAATAACAAAATGCTTAAATAAGGATACAGGTTGACCCATTGTAGCAATGAGATGTACAAGACACTATGTTGAATATGAACTTTACAACTTCGGGGGTGGGGAGGGAGAAGTTGGGGAGGTGGGGAGGGAAGGGATGGTAGGCGAAAAAGAAAGGGGGTAACAATGCTTGATAGGAAATGTACTCATTGCCTTATTCATGTAACAGTAATCCCTCTGTACAGTATCTTTACAATAAAATATATATTTAAAAAAGAAAAGGCAGTTATTTTATAGTAAAGCATGAGAGGTCAAAGGTTGGTGTTTCTAATATGTAAGATCACCAAGGACTAGAGCCTAGTGCTATTATTAGGCAAATGGAATTGTTGGAAAGATTGAAGTTGATATGGAAAGACTGGGAAGAGGAAGCAGGATTATTGTTTTGTATATATCTTAAAAGCTCAAAGCTCCCTTGTACAGCATCTTTACAATAAAAGATTTAAAAAAAAAAAAAGCTGAAAGCAAAGCCAGGAACAGGCTCATGCCTGTAATCCTAGATACTCAGGAGGCTGTGATATGAGGATCATGGTTTGTAGCTAGCCAGGACAGGAAAGTCCTTGAGACTCTTATCTTCAATTAACCAGCAAAAAGCCAGAAATGGAGCATGTGTCAAGTTGGGAGAGTGTTACTTTAAAGCAAGAAAGCTCAGAGACAAACACCCAGGCCCTGATTTCAAGCCCCAGGACTGGCACGTACACACAAAACAATGCTGAAAGTAAAATATGAATTAATTAGACTTGTATTTTGTGGCAGAAGACAGAGGGAAACAAAGTTTATTTCAACCTAGATGAGTATAGAATGAGATGGCTACTTAGAGAAGGAAGTGAGCATACTATTCACTGAAGATATTTTTACCATCAAATGACACTTTAGTTTAGCTGACTTTTAAGGTCTTTCTGACCTAAGAGAACATTGACTATTAAAGAAATTTGGTGTATTTTCTTCCATTATTCATAAAATAATGGTTTGGAAGGCTTGATTATTTTATTTTAATCTCCTAGAAAGTGGACTATGAAGATAGCTAGGGTAGTGTGGTGCTTTTTCAATAGAAACTGGCAGTTTAAGACTTAGGCCTGCAGAGCACCAGTGGCTCATGCCTATAATCCTAGCTACTCAAGATGTGAGGATCACCATTCAAAGCCGTCAGCCCAGGTAGGAAAGTCCGTGAGACTCTTGCCTCCAATAAACCACCAGAAAACTGGAAGTAGTGCTGTGGCTCGAGTGGTAGAATGCCAATGTTGAGCTGAAAACCTGAGGGACAGCACCCAGGCCCAGAGTTCAAGCCCCACAACCGACCCACCCACCCCCCCCAAAAAAAAAAAGATTTAGGCCTCAGAATTAATACTATTCTAATCTTTATTCTTGTGAATCATTTTCTAATAACTAAAGATTAAGAGCAAAACCAACAAATTCATGAATTGAGTTTGTTTTGCTTTCTATTCCCAGCACTAATTATTTGTTTCACAGAGGGCTTTTGCCTGGATTAGAAACCTTATTAACTAAAACACCTCTGAATTTCTCAAATTCTTTTCTTCCATATTCTAATAAAAATAAATGAAGATAGAATAGGGTAAGTAAATATAAATAGAAAAAATTCTAACCTCAAATTGGACTTTGAAGTGTAAATCATCTATAGAAATCTATAAAATATGTTTAATATGTCAGTGTTCACAGATTACATTATATCATCAGAGAAGTTATTGGAAGAGTTTAATAGGTCACAGCAGATGGTATTCTATCTCAGACCCATTTTCTTGCCAACTCTATAGCTGCTAAAAAAAAAGTTACTTGTGATCAAGATATTTTACCTTCATCCCTTCATACAAAATTAAGAAATTTCATGGTTAAGGATAGCTCATTCAGCCATCTATAGAAGTGTTAAAGAAAGCAAAGAAGCAATGCGTTTAAGCAGAAGGATTATAAAAACTATTAAAATGTTAATCTTGCTTTTAAAAGCAGTGCTTTTATCGCTAAGTATAAAGAGGGTATTTTCCTATTCATTATCTAATCATTCTAAATAGAATAAATCATTTGGGAGTCAAAAAGTAGGAACTCATCTTTTTTCAGTCTATAAAGGAAATGGTTCAAAGAATTAGCTACAAAACCCAATATTTTCATTTTTCATATTTTCTGGATCTGAATTTCCTTAGTAAAAACTTACCTTTGATTTATAAGATTTAAAATGTAAGGCTGGGAAGGTAGCTCAGTGGTAGAGTGCTTGCCTTGCATGCATGAGGCCCTGGGTTTGATTCCTCAGCACCACATAAGCAGAAAAAGCCGGAAGTGGCCCTGTGGCTCAAGTGGTAGAGTGCTAGCCATGAACTGAAGAGCTGAGGGACAGCAATCAGGCCCAGAGTTCAGGCCCCACAACTGACAAAAAAAAAAAGATTTAAAATGTAGATGGGCACTGGTGCTTCACGCCTGTTATCCTACTTACTCAGGATGCTGAGATCTGAAGATCAAGGTTCAAAACCAACCTGGGCAGGAAAGGACAAGAGACTCTTATCTCCAATTAACCACTCAAAACCTGGAAGTGGAGCTGTGGCTCAAAGTGGTAGATCACTAGCCATGAGCAAAATTAGCTCAAGGACAGGATCCAAAGTTCAAGCCCCACAGCCAACAGCAACAACAATAAAAAAGATTTAAAATGTTTCATTTAACTTAATTTTTTCCTTTAGATAAAAATAACATAAATGTGTGTTGTTTTGGTGATATGGATATTCTATAGAGATAAATTTCTAAGGATCTTGTGTTCAGGTGATGAGATTCCACTTACATAAAAAGTAAAACAGCTTGGCAAGAGTGGCTCATGCCTATAATCCTAGCTACTCAAGAGGCTGACATCTGAGGATCACGGATTGAAGCCAGCCTAGGAAGGAAAGTCCATGAGACTCATCTTCAATTACCCACCAGAAAACTGGAAGTGCCACAGAGGCTCAAAGCACTAACCTTAAGCTAAAGAACTCAAGGACAACCCCCAGGGCCAGACTTCAAGCCCCAGGACTGACACACAGATAGATAGATAGATAGATAGATAGATAGATAGATAGATAGATAGATAGATAGATAGATAGATAGATAGATAGATAGATAGATAGATAGATAGATAGATGTGGATAATGTAGCTAAGGTATATGAGAATCAAAAACATTGAGCTCCTCTGGAGTTAAAAAGAAGAAATAGGTCACTTGAGGTGAGGTAGTTGAAGAAAATGTTTTGAAAAAGGTAGGACTTCACATGATTGATCCAAGAATAGTGGTTAATGAACAATGTTGAGCTACAGAGAGAAACTGAAGTACTGTGTATGGAGGAAGCAGTAACTGGAATAGTTTGTTATGTGATAAAAAGAATTCATGTGAAAGAATTGTGTTAGAGGAGGTTGAAATGCACTACAGTTGGATCATGAAATGTCTCAATGCTAGTGCCCAAGAACGTGAGAGAGGTTGGGATTTTTTTGTAGAAAAATGGAAATGTGCAAAGGGATGCATTTCAAGGAAGTGTTCTGTTTACAGTATAGGAACTGTTTCTAAGACAAGGAGAGCAACTAGAGTACTCTTTAAACTGTGAGACAAGGAGAAAGTAGCAGAGAGTATGACCAGCATTCAAAAAGATACAAAACAGATTAGACTCAGAAGCTCACCTAGATTTAGAGCACAAGAAAAGCACTCAAAAATGGCTCCAAGTCAGGCTGGGAATATGGCTTAGTGATAGAGTGCTTGCCTTGCATGCATGAAGCCCTGGGTTCCATTCCTCAGTACCACATAAACAGAAAAAGCTGGAAGTGGCACTGTGACTCAAGTGGTAGAGTGCTAGCCTTCAGTACAGAGAAGCTCAGGGACAGTGCCCAAGCCCTGAGTTCAAACCCCAGTACTGGCAAAAAAAAATGGCTCCCAGTCACTAAAATTTACAGCCTGAAATAATCATTCCCTTGACAAAAGTAGGTTAGTGGCTTTAATTCTAGATCTTCCTCAGTGATCTTGAAAAGGCTTATTTTCAATTAGCTTTCATATACAAAATAAAAAATTCATGATTCAATTTCCCAATGAAGCTGAAGAATCAATTTGAAACTATATAATATAAATCATTACTTTAATTGCATACCTACATTCTTATAAAAAGAAAGCCTGTGTCTGCCTGAATTGTAAAGGATATGGATTAAGAGTAAATCAAATAAGTATGCTTTCTTCGGAGGAATCTTGATTAGATTGACTCTTCCTGATTAGTGATTTAAGTTGATGTGATTTATCCCATTAATACAAGCATTATGTGCCTTCTGGGAATCTGTCTGGAAATGTACGGCAGCTCATTGACTACAAGGACTGGAATATTGCCAAACTAGTCCCAGAGCTCAACCCACTTTGTTTAGAAATCAAAGCCAAGAGAAAGTTCCTGAGATTCCACAACAGTACAAACATATATGAGGTATCATTTATGAACCTACATAGAATTCAAAAGCAAGAAGTCATTATATTAGGTCTCACGTTATTATGTAGTTGTTTGTGTCAATTGTATATTCAGTTGTATATTGCTGGCTAATTGGTTTATGCCAATGACATATTCTTTCTTATATTATTGTCACATGATTTCATCTGCATTGGCTGGAACATTTCTAAGTAAACTGAAACCTCCTCTGGAATGGGCTATGTTTTTATATTTTATTTTTATTTTTTTAATCTTCATTGTGAAGGAGGTGAACAGGGAGGGGTGTTACAGTTACATAAGTAAGGTAATGAGTATGTTTCTTTTAAAACACTGTTACCCCCTCCCTCATTTCTCTCGCTAACCCTTCCCTACAACCTTTCCCCCTTGTCCTGCTGTTCCTGTGATTCTCTTTCCCTTCCATGGATTGGATAAACTTATATATAAGACAAAGGGTACAGAAACCTAAAACGGGGGAAAAAGGGGGAAATAACTGCATACAGGACATAATAAGAACCTCCTGTTTCCAATTCTTGGAGTTCATGTTGATATGCTTCATTATATATGGTCCTATACACTTAGTAACTGGATTATTGTGATCTCCTGTTAATACTATCATAGACATATTCTAGTTATTACAGATGAGGAAACCATTATGCTTGAGCTTTATCACATGGTTAAGTGTTGAAATAAAAGAAGATACTTCTGGGCTGGGAAGATGGCTCAGTGGTAGAGTGCTTGCCTCGCATGCCTGAGGCCCTGGGTTTGATTCCTCAGCACCACATAAGCAGAAAAAGCCGGAAGTGGCTCTGTGGCTTAAGTGGTAGAGTGCTAGCCTTGAGCAAAAGAAGCTCGGGGACAATGCCCAGGCCCTAAGTTCAAACCCCACAACCGACAAAAAAAAAAAAAAAGAACTGTTTCAGTCCTTACACATTCTCCAAGTTCACTTAGAATGCTATATGAGTAGCTGGGCGTTGGTGGCTCACACCTGTAATCCTAGCTATTCAGGAGGCTGAGATCTGAGAATCATGGGTCAAAGCCAGCCAAGGCTAATTAACCACACAAAAACCAGAAGTGGCACTGTGGTTCAAAATGGTAGAGAGCTAGCCTTGAGGAAAAGAGCCTAGGCCCTGAGTTCAAGCCCCATGACCAACCACTCCCTCCCCCCCCCAAAAAAGAATGCATTGACTGCTTTGGTCTCTTTCGTGGCACTAGGGCATCTCTTAGAAAAAAAGCACCTTTACTCAGAGAGAGACCTGGGAAAATTATTTACCTTTCTTTCAGCATGTTAATATATATCCATCTATCTGATGTTTATATTTTTATTTTGTTTAAATTTTTAATTTAATGCAGAATATTGTGGAGCTTTGAAATTGGTTTCTCTCTTTTTGCTTAATCTAGGCTATGCCAACTAATTTTTGCAACTCTTGAAAAAAACTTAGTTGAATGAAATATTTCTTTTTTAACTTTTTATCTTTTCTCTTCTTACTTTAACATTCTCCCTGGGCAGTTAGAACCTGTAATTATGATTGTGGTTGGGTTTTTTTTTTTTTTTTTTTGCATCAGGAGAAAAAAAATGTATTAAGAAAGTAAACACGTAGGCCAATATTCTCTGGAATGAAAAAGTAGTTGGCCAGCCCGGGCAAGCAAAGTCTGTGAGACTCTCCAATTAACCACCAGAAAACCAGAAGTGACGGGGCTGGGGGTTTAGCCCAGCGGAAGTGCGTGGCCCTGGGTTTGGTCCTCAGCCCTGGAAAAAAAAAGAAAAAAAAAAGAAAACCAGAAGTGGAACTATGGCTCAAGTGGTAGAGTGAGCTGAAGAGCTCAGGTACAGTGCTCAGGCCCAGAGTGCAAGCCCCACAACTGACAAAAAAAAGAAGTAGTTGGCAGGAAAATGAACCCTTAGATATGTATTTTAATGTTTTTTTTTCTTTCATGCATGTGTTTCTAACGCATTTATAAGATTATCTCTTTGTTGCTTTGTATGTCCCTCCCCCACAGTATAACCCCTGCTTTCACTATATTTGATGTCAGTATAACTTGTGGAGGAGATGGGGAAAAACCAGTTTTTTAAGGATACAGGTGGACCTGTTGGAACAATGAGAAGTACAAGTTGTCATGTCCAAAACGAGCTTCACAAAGTCGGTGCGGGGGGGGGGGGGGGGGGGGGATTGGGATGGGGGGAGGGGGGAGGCTGGGAAGGGATGTGAAGGGTAAACAAAGGAGGAGGCTGCAATGCTTGGTAAGAAATGTATGCATTATCCTGCCCATGTAATTGTAACTCCTCTGTACAGTATGTTCACAAATAAAATAAAATAAAATTTAAAAAAAAAAAGTAGTTGGGCTGGGAATGTGGCTTAGTGGTAGAGTGCTTGACTTGCATGCATGAAACCCTGGAAGTGGCACTGTGGCTCAAGTGGTAGAGTACTAGTCTTGAGCAAAAGAAGCTCAGGGACAGTGCCCAAGCCCTGAGTTCAAGCCCCAGGACTGGCAAGAAAAAGTAGTGTTACTCTTAGATTTGTGCTTTGTTTTACTACCGCAGGTTTTGCCAATTCATCCAGTCCATAACCCATTACAGTTGGAGGAAAGCTGCTGTTGTTCTGAACTTGAGAGTCAAAAGACTTGGACTCTGTCCCTGATTCTGCCTCTTATATGACTTGGACTTGCCATTGAGCACTTTAGTCTTCTGTAAAAATTAGATACCTGATAGCTTTTCTTGAAACATTTTCCCACTCAAAACTCATATTTTCCTACTCTTCGGGTATCTTTCTCCAATTGTATATTCTTTCATCTGGTTTTCTTTTTTTTATTAGCATACATTAGTATTATGAGAAGGGTTTCACTGAAGTATACAGTGAACCCTGATGCTCCTCGCCCTATCAGCCTCTTCTACCCCACTCCCTCCTCCTCTGGTTACTCTAGGCTTTTCTTTCTTTCCCTTCTGAAATACCTTCTCTCTTACAGCTCTCATTCTTATCTCTTGGGGCCTGTCCCCTCTTTCTCCTGGCATTGTATTTTCCTGTGTGATATTTAACAGATCCATTTCTTGCATCTTATTTGCATAAAGAGAATATGAACTTGGTTTTCGATCTTTACAAAGAATTCAGTATTTTAATTAATTACTTGTCAAAAGAATATGAAATGTTAAATACAACAGAGATTAAAGATACTAAGTAACTTGGTAGGGAGCTATTTTGCTTTAAGGTGCTAACAAATTCATTTAAATAATTTTTGAAGAAGAGAACATCAAGCTAGGGAAACTATGTTAATTTGATGTGGGGGAATGTTGTTATATATGTGTGAGTACAGCTTTAATTAACTTTGGGTGGTGTTTGGATCTGTTGTATAAATTGTATCAAATGGGTAATTGTTAGTGATTAATAGTGAATAAAATAGCTTCTGAGGTATATTAGTTACTCTTTACTGGAGCTGAATGTTGGAAATACTGACAAAACTCTCCTTTCTAATTATTCCCAGGGTCCAATTCTGCCTTCTATATAATCTCCACTAAATCACAACAGAATACTTTGAGAAAATTATGATTTAGGCAATCTTTTGGGAGGAGGAAGGAGTAATTAAATCACATAAATGTTCTCTTTGAAGCTAGATTCTTCCTTCTTTTATGTTCAGATGTGAATTTATCATATACACCCATTACCTTGCTTACGGATTTTTCTTTTCTGAATTTGGAAGGCAAGGACACAAACACAGAGGATTATCATGTTACATTGTATAGCAAGCATTCTGAAACCCTAGGAGAAACAAAAGAATCCAATTACTGTGCTATAGAAAGCCAAGTAAGTGGGCAGCTGGCTGCATGATACAACTGGTCAATTTGTGGTAGTGGGGCAGGGGGAAATGGGTTCAAACAGTCTATCCTACAGCCTCAGAGAGATGGTTCGGTAAATACCACCTTGTTAAAAGGAATGAGTGACTTTTTTACAGCAATTGAAAGTCTTTACCCCTGACTGCTAACTGCTACTCACTAAGGAACACAGCTGCAAGTAAATGCCTTAAGCTGACAGAGGATTTGAGTTTGTCTGTGGATTATGTTAAATTTCTGAATTGCCATTGCAAAACCAGATATAAGGAAGCACCATCAGCAATGAGACCTTGAAATGGGGATAACTTTAAGTCATCTTGCACCTTGCACTTCTTATGGGACAAAGGGGGTCTCATGTGCATGGGCCTACAGAAAGTAGATAGAAGGACAGGGAAAATAAAAGGCAAACTCATACTTGGAGATGTGTGTTATTAGGAAGGTAAACAGTATAAGCTTTTTCTTGGAAGACCTTTAATGCCAGGCTAAGAAGATCTAAACTTTATTGAGTATAAAAACAATCAGAGGGTGAGCTGGGAAGGTGGCTCAGTGGTAGAGCGCTTGCCTTGCATGCATGAGGCCCTGGGTTCGATTCCTCAGCACCACATAAGCAAAAAGAAAAAAGCCGGAAGTGGCACTGTGGCTCAAGTGGTAGAGTGCTAGCCTTGAGCTGAAGAGCTGAGGGACAGTGCCCAGGCCCAGAGTTCAGGCCCCACAACCGGACCCCCCCCCAAAAAAATAATAATTGGAGGGACGAAAAATGAAGCCTTAGAGTTCAAACACATTTGGCTTTGAATACTTTTTTTCTTTTGCATGCCTTACATTTCTATTTTGTTCAATGTGGGTAATAGTAATTGTCTTGGATACGAGTTGATAGTAAATATTAAGAATATTGTGATGATATATATGTATATAAAGTTCAATGCTTGGCATGTTATAAGTACTCAATGAATAAAAGCTATTATGAATAATCTTTGGGCTTTATATTATAGTCTTTATTTCCAGTTTGGCAACTGAGTGATGTCATTGCTGTTTGTTTAGGTGCTATATTGCTTTCAGTTTGTATAATAGTTGCTAACCATTGATATTATTTTGTTTGATTTTCAGAATGATCTGTGGCATTCATTATGACCATTTTACACAAAAAGAAACAGGCCCAGGGTATGGAGTCTCTCAGACTTTTTTGCCCAGGCTGGCAGAAATCCTGGCTTCATCCTCCTGAGTAGCTAGGATTACAGGAATGAGCCACCAGTGGCTGAAAGTTTTGTTCTTCTACATATGAATATTCAGTTTTCCCCACACCAATTTTCATATTAATTATCTTTGAGATGGGATCTCACTTCTTACTTGGGCACACACCTGGACCTCAGTCCTTTCTTTTTCTTCCTGTTATACCTGGGATGGCAGACATAAATCACCAAGCCCAGCTTATTCCATTGAGATGGAGTCTCACAGACTTTTCTGCTTCAACTGGCCTGGAACTTCAGTGCTTTAGATTTCAGCCTTTCTCATAGCTAGATTGACAGGTATGCATCACTGCACACAGCTATTATTTGAGAAGGAGTTGTGAACTTTTTTGCCCAAGCAATCCTTGAAAAACTATTTTCCTAATCTCAACTTCCCAAATAGCTAGGACTACAGTTGTGAGCCACCAGTGCCTAGTTTTTCTAGTATAATTTTAAGTCAAATATTATGATGCCTCCAGTATTGCTCATTTTGCCCAGTATTGTACTAGTTTGGGAATTTTGTGCTTCCATACTAAGACCCTTTTTCTATATTTCTCATTGTTATTTTGATAGGGATTGGCTAGTTTTCAGTAACATAACCATTTCACAATATTAACTCTGCTGATCCATGAGATCTATCTTCTAGTTTATTCTTAAATTTCTTTCTTGAGTGTGTTATAGTTTTTATTTTAGAGGGGTTTCTACTACTGGGTTAGGTTTATTCCGAAATATTTTATTTTATTTATGTGAACATGATTATTTTCCTAATGTTTTTCTTGACATGTTCAATATTGCTATACATAAAGACTATTGGGCTTTATCTGTTAATTTTTAATCTTCTACTTCACTGAAACTGTTGATCAGATATAAGAATTTTTGGCGCAGTCTTTAAGTGCTTTTAAGTGTAGGATCGTATTGCCTGCAAGTAGGGATAATTTGAGTTTTTCATTTCCTGGTTTTTTTCCCTCCTTTTACTTTCTCTTGCTCTAAGAATTCAAGCAATATATTGAATAAGAGTAGAAATAGTGGACACTCTTCTTTTTTTTTCCTTTTTGTTATTGTCAAGGTGATGTACAGAGGCGTTACAGTTACATAAGTAAGATAAGTACATTTCTTGTCAAACTTGTTTCCCCTTCCCTCATTTTTCTCCTACTTTTTCTTTCCCCCAACACCCCCCCACATTGTACAGATCATTTCCAACATATTGTCTTGTGAATATCTCTGTTTCATTGGTTCCCCCCTTATCCTTTGTATCACCATTCTGTTGTTCCCCTTCCCTTCCCTAATTCAGATAAACATATATATAATATCAGGGTACCAAATTCAAATACAGTAACAACAGGGGATATACAGGGAGAAGAATATTCAAAAGAAACAAGAAATCATATCATATATTAAAAACAACAACAACAAAGAAAAACCTCTTGTCTAAAATATACTTAGAACTCAAAAAATTAAATCCCTCAAAGAAACAACTGCCCTATTAATAAGTGGGCTAAAGATGCTCTTATTCCTGGTTTTAAATGAAGAAGCAAATGAGATTGCTGTTTGTTTAGGCATTACATTGCTTTCAGTTTATATAATAGTTGCTAACCATTGATACTAGTTTGTTTGATCTTCATGACCTGTGAAATTCATTAGGACCATTTATTTCCTGTTTAGTATAATGTGGCATAGTCATCATTCTATTGGTATATATTCCTTCATATTCCTAGTTTCTCCAAGGCTTTTTATCATGGAGGCATTGAATTTTATTACAGGCCTTTTCTGTATCTTTTGAGATTATTGTGTGATTTCTGTCACTGATTCTATTTATGTGCTGTTTTGATTTACATATGTTGGGATATCTTTATATCACTGAAACTAAACCTGCTAGATCTTTTTAATGCACGGTTTATAAGTATTTTGTTGAGAACTTTTGCCGATGTGTTCACTAAGGAAATTGGCCTGTTTTCTTATTTTGTGATGTCCTTATCCACTTTAAGTATTACAATAATACTGGTTTTGTAAGATATATTTGATAGTCTTTTTCCCCTTTCTATTTTATAGAATCCGTTGTGGAACATGTGTTAATTCTTCTTTAAAGATCATACCAATTTCAGCAATGAATCTATCCAGTCCTGGGCTTTTTTTGTTGGGACTTTTATTACTTCTTCAATTTGATTGCTCATTTTAGATCAGTTGATACCTTCTTAGTTCCATTTTGGTAGGCCACATGTGTTTAGAAATTTACCCATTTCTTCTAGATTTTCTAATTTATATCAACATATATTGCCAAACTATAATTCACTTGTTCTTTGGCGTGTCCTTTTAGTCTTCATCTAATTAATTTTTGCCCTGATCTTTCTTTATGTCTACCAGTTATAGGTTTTACCTGTTCTTATTTTTCTAAGATTTTGAGATACATTATTTGGTTTTTTATTTGAGATCTCTTTGATTTTCTTTATAGTTATAACCTTCCCTGTCTCTTAGATCTGCCTTTACTGTGTCCTAAAGGTTCTAGAAAGTTGTAGTTTCATTCTTGTTTGATTCAGGGAAATTCTTAGTTCCTCACTGATTTGTTCTCTGACTCACTGATCATTCAGAAATGTAATAATATTCAATATCAATATTTTATATAGTCTCTGGTTTCTCTTGCTATTAATTTCTAATTGTATTCCCTTATTTTAATTTTTGTATTTGTGTTAAGATTTGCTTTATAGCCTAAAAGGTGATCTATTTTGGAGAAAGTTCCATGGGCTCCTGAGAAGAATGTGCCTTCCACAGCTATTGGATATAATATTTTTAGATGTCTATTAAATGTCCATTTCAATGTAACTAAATTTTTGTTGTTTTTTTGAGTGAATAAGAATGGGTACTACTATTATTCCATCTGGGCCTATCTGTCCCTTTATGTCCAGTAGTGATTGTTTTATGAAATTGGAGCCACCAATATTTGGCATATAGACACAATCATTTTTCTTGATGGATTATTTCACTGATTAATATGAAGTGACCTACTTTATCTCTTCCAATTTTGGATGAAAGTGTTCTTAATCAGATATACCAATTTCTTTGGCTTACATTTGCTTGAAGTACACTTTTCCATCCTTTCACATTAAGTTTTTTTTTCCTTGATGGTGAAATTTGCCAAAAACATACAGTCCCATTTGCTTTCTAATCCAATCAGCCAATGTGTTCTTTTAGTTGAAAAGTTAGTACCATTTACACTAAGTTGTTATTGAGAGATAGTTGATGATTCATGGTATGGATTACATTGACTCTGTAGGTCACTTTCAGTAATGTGTCATTTTAACTATTAATTCCCCCCATCTACAAACATGGGAAATATTTCCATATTCTAATTTCTTTTACAACTCCTTTCTTCAGTGTTTTGTCATTTTTCATTGTAGAAGCCTTTTACCTTCTTAGTTGTTTATTTTAGTTTTCTGGGGTATTGTGAATGAGATTGTTTTCCTGAGTGCTTTCTAAGAAGATTCATTATTGGTGTTTTAAAAAACTATTGATTTGTGTGGGTTAATATTGTATTCTGTTGGAAGTGGCGCTGTGGCTCAAGTGGTAGACCGCTAGCCTTGAGATGAAGAGCACAGGGACAGCGCCCAGCTCAGAGTTCAAGCCCCATGATCGACCGAAAAATATATATATATTGTATTCCGCTACTTTGCTAAAACTGTTTATAAGGTCTAAAAGTCTATCAATGGAGTTTTATGATATTCTAATTAGAAGACATATACAGAAGACATCATCTACAGATAGAGATAATTTGAATTCTTCCTTGCTTGTATGTATCCCTCTTTTTTCAGTGCTAGAGACTGAACCTCAGAGCCTTGCACATACTAACCAAACACTCTTTATTGAGTTACATCAGCCTGCTTTGTATCTCTTTTTCTTACCTTATTGCTCTGGATAAAAATATAGTTATATTTAGTGAGTGGTATGGGTGGAGGTTTTCATCTCATTCCTAATTTTAAAGGAAATACTTTCTGTTTTTCCCCATCCAATATAATGTTGGTATGGATTTGTCACATATAGCCATTTTATGTGGAGGGGTGACCTAGCACTTGATTTATTCCAGTTATTTTTATCCTAAAGGGATGATAAATTTGATCAGATACTTTGTCTGTTCATATTGAAGTATGTATATGGTTTTGTCCTCAATTCCATTTAGGAGATATATCATATTTATTAATTTGTGTATGTTGAAATGTCCATATACTCTGGAACAAAACCATTTTCATCATGATGTATGATATTTTTAATGTGCTGTCAAACTCAGTTTGCAAGTATTTTGTTGTAGGTATCTAGAAATGTATCCATTTCTTCTAGGTTTTTCAATGTACTGAATATGTTTCAAAATAATCTCATTATCCTCTAGCTTTTATTGCTATCTTTATAATACCCCCATTTTAATCGCAAAGGCTATAATTTGGGTCTTCTTCATCTTTCTTTTGGGTTAGCTTGGCTAAGGATTATCTTAATAACATTTGCAAAGAACCAGCTCTGGGCTGGGAATGTGGCTTAGTGATAGAGTGTTTGCGTAGCATGCATGAAGCCCTGGGTTCAATTCCCCAGTACCATATAAACAGAAAAGCAGGAAGTGGCAATATGGCTCAAGTGGTAGAGTGCTAGCCTTGAGCAAAAAAAGCTTAAGGACAGTGCCCAGGCTTTAAGTTCAAGCACCATGACCAACAAAAAAATGTGCACTTTTGGAAATAATTAGGCCATAAGACATCCACAGCTGGCCTTTTTTAAAGAGATTAATTGGAGATGAGTCTCACTGACTTTCCTGCTTCCGCTGGCTTGGAACCATGATCCTCAAATCTCAGCCTCCTGAGTAGCTAGGGTTACATGCATAAGCAATCTCTATCAGCTGAGCTACTAATCTTAAAGGGAAAGTGATCTCCACTCTGTTCCCAATCTCCAAACCAAATCCCACTACACCTATTTTTCAGTGAGCTTCCTTCAGTGATCTGCCAGTGATATACTGGGCCATGAAATAGGCAATGGCAGGGACAGAATGGCAATATGTGCTGTGGTTTCCATGAACAATAAAAATTTAGACATATCTCTCAAAGAAGGAAGTTTGGACACAACCTTCTCAAGATGACTACTACTTGTGGTACTATACTTTTATTGAGAAATGTGGAATGGCTATACAGCTCCCATAGGAGCTAAACTCATACTACCTTTCTATTCTATATCGAAACCAAAGTTGCCCACTGCTTTTCTCTCTCTCCTTTTCTGCCAGACTTCCTCCCTGCCACACTGCCAACCCACCCTGGGCTCAGTGCTGGTGTGCCCATTCCCACCATCTGTTCCAATAACCACAGTCTCTGGGTTTCTCCAAGTCTCTATCTGTTCAATATTGAATCTTAGTGCATTCCTCCAGTCACTCACTTTCCTGAGAAGCTGCTTTCTAGTTCTTTTGATCTTTAGCCACATAAGAGCTAGAAAGTCCTGCTTCCTTCTAATCCATCATCTTGGCCCCATATATATTTTTATATTTATATATGCACATAAAATTGTTATCAATATATGTGCATATATGTAATTAAATATATATCATATACATAATGTCACAAACCTCAAATATACACAGTAACATTTATTAACAATAATAAAAATATTTTTATAAGTATATCACAATGCCTTTTATTTCTTTTTATTGTAAAGATAATGTACAGAGGGCTTACAGTTACTTAAGTCAGGTAATGAGTACATTTCTTTATGACCAGTGTAAAAATATTTTTTAAAAGAGGTAAAAGCAGCATAAAAATTCATGGATGGATGAGAACTAAACAAAATTTAGCATATGCCTGCAATGAAATTCTAGTCAACTTCAAAAAGGAAAGAAATACCGCCATACACTACAATATGAAAGAGCATTAGGACATTGGGACAAACGAAATAAACCAATAACAAAATCATAAATGCTGGATGATTCCACTTATATCCTACTTATTTCCTTACCAAGAGCTAAGGAATGGCTGCAAAAGTGAGTTATTTAATGAATATAGAGCATCAATTCTTCAAGATGAAATGATTCTGGAGGTTTGTTTCATAGCAATGTAAATATACTTACAACAACTAAACTATATATATATATATATATATATATATATATACATACATACATACATACATACATACATATACTTAAAATGGTGCAGAACATATTGTATGTTTTACTACCACAGCAACAAAAAAATGACTATGCTAGTATATGTTTGTGTCTGATTTTCATGTTAAAATTTAATCACCAGGGCTGGGAATGTGGCTTAGTGGTAGAGTGCTTGCCTAGCATGCATGAAACCCTGAGTTCAATTCCTCAGTACCACATAAACAGAAAGGGCTAGAAGTGGTACTGTGGCTCAAGTGGTAGAGTGCTTGAACAAGAGAAGCCCAGGGACAGTGCCCAGGCCCTGAGTTCAAGCCCAAGGACTAGCAAAAAAAATTAATCACCAATGCAATCATATTTTTAAAAATGACCACTTTCTCCAGGTTCAATTGTTCCCAGGTACTTGGGAGGTGGAGATCAGGGGATCATAGTTCAAAGTCAGTATGGTCATAAAAATTCTTGAGACACCATCTTAATCACTGGTTAAGAGTAGAGACATATGCCTGTTATTCACACTCTGGGAGATGCACAATGGCTGGAGGAAGTGGCATGCACTTGTCAACCCTAGTGGCATGGGAAAAGCACAAGTAAGAGAATCACAGACCTGGGGAGGTGGCTCAGTGGTAGAGTGATTGCCTCACATGCATGAGGCCCTGGGTTTGATTCCTCAGTATCACATAAACAGAAAAAGCCGGAGATGGCTTTGTGGCTTAAGTGGTTGAGTGCTAGCCTTGAGCTGAAGAGCTGAGGGACAGTGCCCAGGCCCAGAGTTCAAGCCCCATGACCAACAAAAAATAATGTGTACTTTTGTAAATATTTAGGCCATAAGAGATCTACACTTGTAAAAGGGTGGGGAAAGGGTGGCATACAATGATGATGATGATGATGATGATGATGATGATGATGATGATGATGATGATGATGATGATGATGATGATGATGATGATATGATGGGACATGAATGTAAAATGGGGATGGTCTACAGGTCAGGGAGAATGAAGAGTAGGAAAGAAAAGGATACCAAGGGATAGAGATCAGTATATACAGTATTCTATAGAGATCTCTGAAAGTATCACAATTAAACTCCCCTGTGTTATTCATGTATGCTAATTCAAAACTAAAATTAAGAGACAATATTGTTTGTTTTGCCAGGACAAGGGCTTGAACTCAACTTGTTCAGCTTGCCTGTTCATGGCTAGTGCCCATACCTTTGGAGCCATACCTTTAGTCCTACTTTTTGCTGCTTAATCGAAAGCAGTGTAGTCAACTTTTCTGCCTGGCTTGGTGTTGAACCATGATTCTCCAGGTCTTAGCCTCCTGAGCGCTGTAGACAGAATTAGAAACATGAACCACTAACACCTGGCAGCATGAAGAAATTTCTTTTTTAAAGTTTCAGAAAAAAAAAGTTAATGATAGCCTTACAGTTGTGATGCTTGGAGTACTAAGGGTATGTTTCATTGGAATCAAATTGTTATGGATAGGACACTTAACTTTTAAATGCATACACTCTTATTTTTAACACTTTTTTATTGTAAAAATACTGTACAGAAGGATTACAGTTTCATGAGCAAGGTAATAAGTACATTCCCTATCAAGCATTGTTACCTCCACCTTTGTTTTTCCCCTACTCTCCCTTCCCTCCCACCTCCACAACTACAATCTCCCCTTCCCCCTTCCCCCCTCCCTGCCTAAATTGTAAAGTTCATTTTTCAACATAGTGTCTTGTACATCTCATTGTTATAATGGGTCAACCTGTATCCCTATTTAAGCATTTTGTTTTTTCCCTAGCCCTACCCAAGCTAGAGAAGTGTATATACAAGATGCCTGGCACCAACATCAAATACAGTGAAAACGGGTTATACCGTGGGGGAGGGACATACAAAGAAACAAAAAAAAAATCACCTGGTACATTATAAATATGTTAGGAACAATAGCAAGGAAGAAAGAAACACTTGTGTCCCTATCTTGGGGTTCATTTCACTTAACATCATCTTATATGGTCACATACATACATAGCTTTTGACTTTTTTTTTCTGCTTGTCCCAGGCATATACTAGTTATTGCAAATAAGGGAAACCATGGGACCTATGTTTCTTTGGGCCTGGCTTACTTCACTCCATATAATTTTTTCCAAGTCTTTCCATTTCCTAACAAATGGGGTGATGACATTCTTCCTGATGGAGGCATAGAATTCCATTATATATATATATATATATATATATATATATATATATATATATAATGTAATATACATATATCACATTTTCTTGATCCATTCATCTACTGAGGGGCATCTGGGTTGGTTCCATATCTTAGCTATGGTAAATAATGCTGCAGAGCCTGGCGCTGGTGGCTCACGCCTGTAATCCTAGCTACTAAGGAGGCTGAGATCTGAGGATCGCGGTTCAAAGCCAGCCCGGGCAGGAGAGACCGTGAGACTCCTATCTCCAATAAACCACCAAAAAACCGGAAGTGGCGCTGTAGCTCAAGTGGTAGAGTGCTCGCCTTGAGCTGAAGAGCTGAGGGACAGCGCTCAGGCCCAGAGTTCAAGCCCCACGACCGACAAAAAAAAAAAAAATAATGCTGCAATAGACATAGTTGTGCCTGTAGCTTTAGTAGAGTCTTGTTTGTGATCATTTGGGTAAATGCCCAAAAGTGGGATTGCTGGGTCATAGGGGAGCTCTATGTGGAGTCTTTTGAGGAACCTCCAAACTGCTTTCCAAAGTGGTTGAACAAGTTTACACTCCCACCAACAATACAGTAGGGTTCCCTTTTGGCCACATCCCCTCCAGCATCTGTTGTTATTAGAGTTCTTAATTATAGCCATTCTAACTGGGGTGAGGTGGTATCTCAATGTTGTTTTTTGCATTTCTTTTATGGCTAGAGAGGTTGAGCATTTCTTCATGTGTCTATTGGCCATCCCTATTTCCTCTTCAGAGAAGTTTCTCTTTAAGTCTTTAGCCCACTTATCAGGCAGTTGTTTCTTTGAGGATTTGTTGTTGGGGGTTTAATTTTTTTGAGTTCCTAGTATATTTTAGATATGACACCCTTATCCGTTGTATGGCTAGTGAAGGTCTTCTCCCAATCCATGGGCTTTCTATTGATCTTGCTAGCTATGTCCTTTGCCATGCAGAAGTTCTGCAGCTTCATACAATCCCATTTGTCCAACCTTTCTTTGATTTGTTGTGTTTCTATGGTCTCTATTGAGAAAATTTCTGCCTGTGTGGAGACCTGGGGTTTCTCCTATTCCTTCCTGTAATGTTTTCAGGGTGTCTGCTTTGATCCATTTGGAGTTGATTCTGGTGCAGGGTGATATATAAGGATCTAACTTTAGTTTTCTACAGGTATTTAACCAATTTATGCACTCTTATTTTATAGAAGGAGAAACAAAGGCTCAGAAAGAAGGGAAGTTCCTAAGGTCACACACAAATTAGTGGATACATTGTATGATTTCAATCTTTTCAGGTTTACTGGGGTTTGTTTTGCAGTTCAGCATATGACCTGTATTAAAGAATCCTATTTGTAAGTAAGAAGATTGTGTATTTTGCTATCGTTGACTCCAGTGTCTCTTTATCCCTGTTAGGTCTTAATGGTTTGTGGTACTGTTCCAATCTACCTACTCACTGATCTGTCTGCACTGATCTGTGCAGGTTTTTTTTCTTTTTCTTTTTTTTTATTGTGAGAATACCGTACAGAGGAGTTACAATTACAAGGGCAAGATAACGAGTACATTTCTTATCAAGCATTGTTGCCTCCTCTTTGTTTCCCCTTCCCATCCCTTCCCATACTCTCTCCCTCCCCACACCCAATTCTTCCCCATCCCCCACCAAAGTTGTAAAGTTCATTTTTGGACATAACGACTTGTACATATCATTGTTGCCATGGGTCCACCTGTATCCCTAGTTAAACGATTTGTTTTTTCTCTTCCCCTCCACAAATTATACCAACATCAAATACAGTGAAAGCATGGGTTATACTGTGAGGGAGGGACATACAAAGCAACAAAGAAATCATCTTATAAATGTTAGAAACAATTGTATGAAAGGAAAAAAAAGAAAAGATTTGAATACTGATCTAGTGATCTAGTGAACTATTGAAAACCACAAATGTTAGAGAAATGCCCATTTCTACTTTCAGTACTTTTAGTTTGTGCTTCATGGATTTGGGGCCTCTGTTGTTACGTGTGTGTGTGTGTGTGTGTGTGTGTGTGTGTGTGTGTGTGTGTGTGTGTGTGTGTGTGTGTGTGTGTGTGTGTGTATAGTATAGATGTGGGTATGTATGTGTGTGTGTGTGTGTGTGTGTGTGTATAGTATAGATGTGGGTATGTATATGTGTGTGTGTATATGTATATATGGGCCAATATAACCCTACAACCATTCCCTGTCCCCAACTATCCCACCAGGATAGGTTGAGTGCAAAGCTCCACCCTCCCCAGCCATTGGCCTTCCTGGAATCATCTCCTCCCTGCCCACTGCCTTGGCCCAGGTGCCTGACCACCACTCTCACTGTTAAAGCAGCTGTTGTTGTGACCATAAATAAATAAATGAATAAATAAATATATATATATAATCATTATGACTTCTTGAAGAATTAACTCTTTAATCAATATATAATGTTCTTTTACTAGGTTGTGAGAGATCATTACTCTTCCATCCCAGCCAAATCCCTCAATTTGAGAAGAGTGTGTATGCGAAGGTGTGTGCACACATGTACACATAGCAAGGAGCAAAGGCTATTTGGTCTTTAATTCCACAGGAAGTCAAGAGCAGTTTTTAATTGGCAGCTCTGTAACCAGCACAAACTGGTGTTATTACCTTGTTGTTGGAACAAGATCTTAAAACTAGGTAGAGAGTCAGTAGACTCTGTGAAGGAGAGCCAGGTCTCTACTGAGGCCTTTGTGAAAATCCCCCTTAACACACAAATAGCAATTGAAATGCAATTTGCTCTACATTCAGCAATAAATCATAGGTCTGCAGTATCACTAGTCAATAGAATAAAGAAGTGACAAGTTAAGGACTTTCTTCATTGCTCCCTGTTTTATTATTAATCGTTTCTTTTTACTTCTTTCTGTGCTTTTATTTCACCTCTTTCCTTTCCATGCTTCCTTTTCTCTACTTCCTCTCTTCTTTACCCTTTCCTCCCATCTATCTTTCTCTCTGACTACTCCTTTTCTGTATTATTCCATTTACCTGTGATTGTTGAATTGTCACACATTGGTATTGAGGGTAACTATAATTAGTTATATGGTAATAGAATGAACAATTGTAATTTTGTTTCTTCATAGGGAACACATACAAATTAAAACAAAAGCCTATATACTGTTGCCATCTAATTAATATTTGAAAACTTTTAAAGTAAACAAAAACATCCAGTAAAACAACTAAGCCTAAATGTCCACCTTAGTTTTTACTAGGGCTTACTAAATATGAAGATGAGAGTAGGAATGCCTTAAGAAGCAACCTGTGAGCCGTGCACTGGTAGCTCATGACTGTAATCCTAGCTGCTCAGGAAGCTGAGATCTGAAGAGTGCAGTTCAACATCAGCCCTAGCAGGAAAGGCCAGGAGACTTTTATCTCCAATTAAAAAGCCATGCATTAAGTGGTAATGCACTAGCTTTAAGCATAAAAGCTTAAAGGATAGTACTCAGTCCCTGAGTTAAAACCCCAGGACCAGTGTATGTGTGTGTGTATGTGTGTGTGTGTGTGTGTGTGCGTGTGCGTGCATGCGTGCGCATGCACGTGCGCACACACACACACACACATACACACGACAATCTCTACACATAAATACACATAAATACTTTGGCTTCGAAGTTATTGACTTCAGGGCAAATCTGGGGGTTTTCAGGTTGTCTATCACAGCGATAGAATTTTTAACAGCTCTAATGAAGGGGGGAATGAAATCTAACTTCAGCTCTTAGGTCTAAAGCCACTGAGGGTGATGTTGACAGTGATATAGCCTTATGTGTCATTCTGCATAGGCTTTCAGTTCTCGTAGGGTCTGGTGAGATTTGGAAATCTTTCTGGATTTTAGGTTTCTTTTCTACCTTTATTTTAATCTTTTCAAAGGCTACAGGTAAACAGCTACGGTGGTCTAGAAGACTTTCAGCTATTTAAATCTCTTACAAGATGGTGATCTAGCCCTTTAGTTTTGAGGTTGGTGTACTGTGTGTGAGTATACTTATTTATCACACACAGTCACTGTCTTCGAAAGTGAGGGTGCACATCTTTCTCAGCCATCTCCTTTTTTGTTAAACCATGGAAGTAATGACATCTGATGTGAGCACATTTTGCTTCAAGGAAGCCAAACGTTATTCCCTTGAAGTGTTGAACCTAACCAAAGGCCTCTGCGAGTAGGAAATAATAATATGTAATGTAATTAGCCTGATGGGAAGTACACATTACTGTTCTAGTATATCACCTCCCTGAAGCTGGTAAATAGAAAGGCACTTGGGTTTATTGGCAATGTGTCCTTTAGCCAGTGTGGTTGAGTAGCCATGAGTTGACAAGTAACAATATATATCTCAACTACAAAATACAAGTTTAACCACTAAGTACAAGTTGAGGTTCATTTTTCCTTCTTCATAAATCTTATCTATAGATTAGCTTTCACATTATCCCCCATATCCTAGAGAACACTGAACACTGCCTAGAAAGTATGGTTTATACCATGCACAATTTTATCTTACTTCTTACCGAACTGAGCTCTACAGAATTGCTGATAATGGGAACACGGGTGAATCATTCTCTTTTGATCATGCATTAGTAAAGCAGGTGGCTTTGTTAAGCAATCTCAGGGAAGCTTTTGGGATTTGTTTGAGCCTCCCACAGGACCAAAAAGAAGCCCAAACTAAGTACAGGTTAAAAGGCTTTTTTGAGATCACCCATTGTTATATCATATCAAGAAGTATATAATATCAATAAGACAACACTAGAAATTATCACTAGTTAATTTTGATCATTTGTCTAAGGTATCATTTGCCATGTTTCTCCAATGTCGTTGCTATTTTTCTATTGCATTCTACATTTTTTAGAGGTAAGTCTCCCCTACCCAAGTACAACCTCTTTGACTGTGTGTGTGTGTGTGTGTGTGTGTGTGTGTGTGTGTGTGTGTGTGTGTGTGTCTTTATACATATATATTTGAAATTTCTGTAAGGAAGGTATTTGTCTTCTCCACCATTTTTACGTATAATTGTATCTCAATCTAGTTGTATGTGTAATATGCTAAACATGGGTTCATACTGACATCTCCAACTCTTACCCTACTATACTTGTAATATAGCATTCATTCTAGTTCATCTAAAAATACTCCTGGTTTATCTAAATCCATTTATCTAAAAATTCTCTAACATTGAAAAGTCTGATTTCTACCTACTATCCATTTATTTATTCAATTTCAGTACATGTAATCTACTTTCAGAATTGTTTACTTATTCCCCCAGTTTAAAAAAAAAAAATAAATTGAAGTCAGACACCAGTGGCTCACATCTATAATCTTAGCTACTGGGGAGGCTGAGATCTGAGGATCAAGTTTCAAAGCCAGCTCAGGCAGAAAAGTCATGAGATTCTCATCTCCAATTATACAGCAAAAAGTGAGAAGTAGAGCTGTGGCTCAAATGGTAGACCATTAGCCTTGAGAACAAAAGTTCAGTGACAGGGCCCAGGCCCTGAGTTCAAGCCCAGAACTGGCACACAAAAAATTTATATGAATTGTGTCTGTATAATTATTTGTCCTTATTCTTTGTTTCCAGTCAAAGCACCATTCTCTAAAGTTAAATCAGCTTTATGCCTGCCTCAGTGCAGTTCACATGTGTGCAAATTTGTTTTTCAAGTTCTGTGTTCCATGCTAGGGTTCTCTGATATCATAGTTTATATAGCTGTTGTTGTTGTTGTTGTTACTGCTGGTACCAGGGCTTGAAATCAAGGCCTCACAGTTGCTTGGCATACTTACTCAGCTGGGCTCTACCACTTGATCCATATATCCAGCCAAGGTTTTTGCTGATTAGTTTGGAGATGAGTCTTGTAGACGTTTCTACCTGGACTGGCTTAGAGCCACAATCTTCTGGATCTCAGCCTCCTGAGAATCTAGAATGACAGCCACTGGTAACCAGGTAAGTTGATTTTGATAATTGTATACGTTCAGGCTATAGCTCTTTGTGAATTATATATCTGTAGTTTTTGACAAATACACAGTGCCATGTACTCACCATCTCAATAACACACAGAAGAGTTCTAGCACTCAAAATTCGTCTGTGAATCCTTTCTTTTTTAAAATCAACCAGTCCCTCCTCTCCTAGCACCCAAAAACAGATGGGTCTTATAGTCTTGCCTTCTCTTGAGTGTCATATTCATGGAATATTGCAATGCAAAGCCTTTTGTGTATGGTTACTATCTTATTTTTAAAATTAAATTGTTTTTGTTTATGTGGTACTGAGGAAGTGATACCAGAGCCTCATGCAATCTAGGTTAGCAGTCTACCACTAAGCCACATTCCCAGCCCCTGGTTTCTATCTTTTAAGGTTCATGTTGTGTGAACCAGCAACTCCTTTCAAATAGTTCCTTTAATCACAAAATACCATTCCATTGTGAGGGTGATTGCTTACTATTCTCTTGTTGAAGAACATCTTGATTGCTTCTAGATTTTGTAAATTATGAATAAACTTACCATAAACATCTACGTGAAGGCATTATGTGAATATAAGTTTTCAATTCACTCAGGTAGATGCTTAAAAGTACATGTATTTGCCAGGCGCCAGTGGCTCGTGCCTGTAATACTAGCTACTTAGGAGGCTGAGATCTGAGGATGGTGGTTCAAAGCCAGTCCAGGCAGGAAAGTCCATGGGATTCTTACCTCCAATTAACCATCAGAAAACCAGAAGTGGTAGAGTGCTCACCTAGAGCTGTAGAGCTCAGGACCAGTGCCCAGGCCCAGAGTTCAATCCCCACAACTGACAAAAAAAAGTACATGTGTTGGGGTCATATGATATGTCTGTTTAAACTACTTTTGGGCACAAGAGCTTGAACTCAGGGCCGGGGCTTTGGGCTTTGTCTCTGAGCTTTTTTGTTCAAAGCTGGTGCTCTGCCACTTGAGCTACACATCCACTTCTGGGGGGTAGGTGGTTGTTAATTGGAGATATGAGTCCTTCCTGGGATGGCTTTGAACTGCAATTCTCAACTCTCAGCCTCCTGAGTAGCTAGAGTTCTAGGAATGAGCCACCACCACCAGACAAAGCTAATTTTTTTAACACAATAAATTTGAAAGAGTTGTATTTTTTTATATAATATAGTGGACAATCTGCCCCTGAGCTGGCCAAAATAGTTGCATACCATATTCCATGTGGAATGAAAAATGAAATAGTCACGGAACAACTCCTTCTTACCAGAAAGATAAAGTTTCTGAAAAAGACCACTAGATGGTGGTGTACTTGTTGACACCCCAGAAGCTGGAAATCTTGAGGTGATTCTGGACTGTTAAAAATTTATCATTCGTTATTCGCAAGAACTAGTATATGTCTGAGATAAGCAGAAAAGGTCAGATAAATTGATGTTAAGTGAAATGAACCCCAAGATAAGGATTCAAATGGTTTTTCTTTCTTGTGATTGTTTCTAACATATTTATAAGATGATTTCTTTGTTGCTTTGTATGTCCCTCCCCCTTGGTATAACCCCTGCTCTCACTGTATTTGATATTGGTATAATTTGTGGAGGGGAAGGGAAGAAACAAATCGTTTAAATAGGGATACAGGTGGACCCATTGCAACAACGAGATGTACAAGTCATTATGTCCAAAAACGAACTTTACAACTTTGGCTGGGGGGTGAGGAGGTGGGGGGTTTGGGGGGGTGGGAGATGGGAAGGGAAGGGAAGGGGAACCAAAGGAGGAGGCAACAATGCTTGATAAGAAATGTACTCATTACCTTGCTCATGTAATTGTAACCCCTCTGTACGGTATTTTCACACACACACAAAAAAGATGATGTTAAGTGAAATGAACCCCAAGATAGGGACACAACTTGTGTTTTCTTTCTTGCTATTGTTTTTTAATGTATCTAAAATGTACTATGTGATTTTTTTTTGTTTCTTTTGTATGTTCTTTCCCCCAGGGTATAACCCCTGTTTTCACTGTATTTGATTCCGGTACACTGAATCTTGTATATACATTTTTCTAATTTGGGGAGGGGAAGGGAAATAACAAAATGCTGAAACAAGGATACAGGACCCATTGTAACAATGAGATGTACAAGACACTATGTTGAAAACGAACTTTACAACTTGGGAGGGAAGGGGGAGTAAGGGGAAGTAAGGAGGGATGATAAGGGGAAAATGCTCGATAGGAAATGTATGAATTACCTTACTCATGTAATTGTAACACCTCTGTACACTAATTTTACATTTAAAAACACATTAAAAATTATCATTCTAACCTGGGCACAGTGGCTCACACCTGTAATCCTAGCTACTCAGGAGTCTGAAATCTGAGGATCCCAGTTCAAAGCCAGCCAGGGCTGGAAAGTCCTTGACACTCTTATCTCCAATAAACCACTCAGAAAACCAGACGTGGCACTGTGGCTCAAGTGCTAGAGCGTTTGCCTTGAGCTGAAGAGCACAGGGACAGTGCCCAAGCTCAGAGTTCAAGCCCCTATGACCGACAAAAAAAAAAGCAAAAAATTAAAAAAATTATAATTCTAAACAAAGGAAATAAAATATAGAACTTCTGGTTCTTCATGTGATCAGGAAATTAGGCTTATGTTTTATGTTGCGAAATATCCCAACCAATGAAATGAGAAACTTTGAGTTAGTTTTTACCAGGAAAAGGGCATGCAATAACATGTCAAATTTGTGCCTGTGCTGACTTTATTGCAAAGTGGAAGCTTTGAACCTTGATGTCAACATTCCAATGCCAACTATCTAACATTTGTAGTAAAGTCAAAGTACCAACTGGGGTAAGTGAGACCAAAAAACAAGAATTCCAGTTAGCTAGGTTAGTCTCCTTTTGTTAATGGTCACATTGCATGAATTTTAACAGAAGCCAGAGTAGATATTAGGCAAGTAGAAAAGGAACGTTATTATGCTTATGGCTCCAATCTTCTCTTCTCCAGTGAACAGGGCTTAGCCTAACTGAAAACTATTAATGCAATGTAGAGCATGGGAAGAGGGGAATGATATAGGTATATGTGTGTCCACACCTTATTTTAGATAACCTACTTCTGTTTTACCTCTAAGTTCCACTTATTTTCCCTTCCTTTCAGAATCAGCAAATAATGTGGTTATGTTTGTAAATGAGGCTGAGGTAAAGAGTGTTCTTGGTTTAGGAATGTTGTATAATCACGTGTATAAGAGTATATAGTTGGGCTGGGAAGGTGGCTCAGTGGTAGAGTGCTTGCCTTGCATGCATGAGGCCCTGGGTTCAATTCCTCAGCACCACATAAGCAGAAAAACCCAGAAGTGGTACAGCCTTGAGCTGAAGGACAGAGCCCAGGCCCAGAGTTCAAGCCCCACACCTGGCCAAAAAAATACAAAATTTAATTTTTTTTTTAAAAAATGTACAGTTGAGGTAACAATGCTCGATAGGAAATGTACTCATTTCCTTACTCATGTAACTGTAACCCCTCTGCACAGTATCTTTTTTTTTTTTTTTTTTGGTCATAGGGCTTGAACGCTGGGCCTGGATGCTGTCCCTCAGCTCTTCAGCTTGAAGCTAGCACTCTACCACTTGAGCCACAGCGCCACTTCAGGCTTTTTCTGCTTATGTGGTGCTGAGGAATCAAACCCAGGGCCTCATGCATACAAGCCACCTTCCCAGCCCTCTGCACAGTATCTTTTTTTTTGGGGGGGGGGTCCGGTCGTGGGGTCTGAACTCTGAGCCTGGGTGCTGTCCCTCAGCTCTTCAGCTCAAGGCTAGTGCTCTACCACTTGAGCCACAGGGCCACTTCCAGCTTTTTTTCTTTTTGCTTATGTGGTGCTGAGGAATCGAACCCAGGGCCTCAAGCATGCAAGGCAAGCGCTCTACCACTGAGCCACCTTCCCAGCCCCTGCACAGTATCTTTACAATAAAAAAAATATATACATATACTAAAAAAACATTTTAAAAGAGTGTATAGTTGTGGGGAGAGGGCATGAGCTGGATTTGGAATACTAGTACTTCCTCAAATGGAGCTTCTTTTTTATTTTTAATTTATTTTTCTGGTCCTGGGGCTTGAACTGAGGACCTGGGTGCTGTCCTTGCGGCTCTTTGTGCTCAAGGCCAGCACTCTACCACTTGAGCCACAGCGCCACCTCTGGCCTTTTCTGAATAGTTTATTGGAGATAGAGTCTCACAGACTTTTCTGCACTTGCTGGCTTCAAACCACAATCCTCAGATCTCAGCCTCATGAGTAGCTAGAATTAAAGGCATGAGCCACCAAGTGCCTAGCTAAAATGGAGCTTCTCAATGAAAGCAAATAAGCAAATGGTCTACCTTTTTCTCGAACAGCCTAGTTCTATTAACTGATATGAGATGCTGTGTGGTAATTTGTGCCTGAAAACATCCCTGTATCAGAGCTAGGGAATCTTTTTTCTTGTCAATGGCCATTTAGATATTTATAACATTCATTGCCCATACAAAATTTTCAACAAGTAGATGGTCTCAGACAGCAGAGGAAAAATATGTATGTCTGTGAAGTCACATCCCAAATGATTTTGTAGGCCTTTTATGGCCTATGAGCTAGATGTTCCCTACCATCATCTTTCTTTCTTTCTCCCTAGATTGTTCCTTTCTATATGAGAAACAAAAATTTTGATGTGTTTATCTCCTTTCTTAGCATTTTGTCAGGAACTGTTTTCCTAGCTTTAGAAAAAAAAATCTAATTTCCTCTTGCCTACCATACAACCAATCCAGCATTATTTTTTTCTTTTTTTTTATTGTGAAAATACTGTACAGAGGGGTTACAATTACATGGGCAAGATAGTGAGTACATTTCTTATCAAGCATTGTAGCCTCCTCCTTTGTTTACCCTTCCCATCCCTTCCCCAATCCAGCATTATTTACATAGACAAATAAGCTTCTTTACTAAGTGGTACAAATCTGTGATAACTCACATACATTGTAATAGGAATGGATTTGTTGATGTCAAACTGTAAGTAGAAAGACCCTCTAGGAAACCATTGCCAAGGATAAGATTATTGCTCTCCATGCAGGTTTCTGGCCACATCTTGTTCAGTGGAAAATTTGAGCCACTATAACAATTAACAACAACAACAAAAAACAACAGTCCAGGGCTATGTCACTCATGCAATAGGTTCAAGGTCTGGAAATAAAAACAAGGCTTTTAAAATATAAAACAAGTGAAGGTAGGAGTGATATTATCCAAAAAGAAATGTACTCTTTACCTGATTGATGTAACTGAAACCCCTTTGTATATCACCTTTATAATAATAATAAAAATTAAATTTAAAATTATTAAATAATTAAATTAAATAATTAAATTAAAAAATATGCCTGGCCCTGGTGGCTCACATCTGTAATCCTATTCAAGAGGCTGAAATTTGAAGATCATGGTTCAAAGCCAGCCCAGGTAGGAAAGTCCATGAGACTCATCTCTAATTAGCCACTAGAAAGCCAGAAGTAACATGGTGGCTCAAAGCTGTAGAGTGCTAGCCTTGAGCAAAAGAACTCAAAGACATCACCCAGGCTCTGAGTTCAAACCCCACAACTGACAAAAATAAAATAAAATATCAAACATTTATGAATATCAAACTTCGCAGTAGTAAGACAGAATCAGAGCTTTGGGGGTTTAGAGGAAGGCAATGTTACGTTGGCAAGTTCAGGTCAGAGAAAGCTATAAATTTTCCCTTCAATTCTTACCCTAATAATTACATAGAACAAACCTAACTAGCATCTTTCTCAAATTCATGTGTCTGATTTTCATTTGTCAATCACTAGGCAGAATGGCTGGGAAGGCATGCATAATTAAACTAAACATTGACCTTGCCAATATAACGTTGTCAACAGTTCTCAAAATGCCCACTACCAGATCTTATTGAGTCCTAAATGAGACTCTTGGTAGACCCCAGCTCTAGGTGATCCTGGAAAGTCCTTATATACTATGCAATGTAATCGCTTTGTTGAATTCAGAGAAAGGAATAACTGAATTGTAGTACTCTCAGAGAGACCCTAGTCTTGAAAGGAGAAGCTGCCAGCTCTCTCTGGGCATTCTCTGTGGCAGTGGAAATCAGGGAAGTTTAAATGTAGCTTCTATGAAAGAGCATGAGTGTCAGGCACTGGTGGCTCATGCCTGTAATCCTAGATACTAAAGAGGCTGAGAATTATTTACCATAGCTAAGATATGGGACCAGCCCAGATGCGTGGTATATATACACAATGGAATTCTATGCCTCCATCAGAAAGAATGACATTGCCCCATTTGTTAGGAAATGGAAAGGCTTGGAAAAAATTATATTAAGTGAAGTAAGCCAGGCCCAAAGAAACATAGGTTCCATGGTTTCCCTTATTTGCAATATCTAGTATATGTATGAGTCAAGCGGAAAAGGTCAGATAATGTGATGTTAGGAAAATGAATCCTTAGATATGTATTTTAATGTTTTTTTCCTTTCATGCATTTGTTTCTAATGCATTTATAAGATTATCTCTTTGTAGCTTTGTATGTCCCTCCCCCACAGTATAACCCCTGCTTTCACTATATTTGATGTCAGTATAACTTGTAGAGGAGATGGGGAAAAACAAGTCGTTTAAGGATACAGGTGGACCTGTTGCAACAATGAGAAGTACAAGTTGTCATGTCCAAAACGAGTTTTATAATGTTGGTACGGGGGGGGGGGAGCGGGGGGGGGGGCGGGGGGGGAATCGGGGAGGATTGGGTGGGGGGTGGGAGGGGAGGCTGGGAAGGGATGTGAAGGGTAAACAAAGGAGGAGGCTGCAATGCTTGCTAAGAAATGTACGCATTGACCTTCCCATGTAATTGTAACCCCTCTGTACAGTGTGTTCACAAAAAATAAAAAACAAAAAACAAAACAAAACAAAAAAAGTCTAAAAAAATAAAACATTCCAATTAAGAAAGTCTAAAAAGAAAAATTTTGTTGTAAAGGTGATATACAGAGAGGTTACAGTTTCATAAGTCAGATAATGAGTACATTTCATTTTGAACAGTGTCACCTATTCCCTTTTTCTCTTCCAATTTTTCCCCTCCCATCTCTCGTTTCCCCCAAGTTGTGTAGTTCATTTCACCATAGAGTCTAGTAAATATCTCTGCTGAATTGGTTCACCCTTTGTCCCACCATTTCTGTCCTTCCCTTTTCCTTCCCCAAATCAGCCATATATAAGACAAAGGGTATAATATATAATAATAATAATAATAATAATAATAATAATAATAATAATAATAATATATAATACAGGAATTAAAGCTAATAAACCAAAGGAAAAAAGGAAAGAAAAAAATAAAGAGGCTGAGATCTGAGGATCTCGGTTTGAAGCCAGCTCAAGCAGAGAACTCTGTGAAGTGCTATCCTTGAGCAGAAAAGCTCAGGCACAGCACCCAAGCCCTGAGTTCAAGCTGCAAGACCAGCAAAAAACAAAAGTATGAGTACATAAGCCTTTTATCTCTGAATTTATCCTGAAAGCACTCATTCAGTCACCATTTGGTTCAGGGCTCTCAGTTTTTGCCTGTTGTCCAGGTCTTCACCTATCTGTATCTGATTGGGTCCCTGTATTACAAAGATTTAGAAAATTTTCCATCAGATTTTACCTGCTCTCAAGAATGGTAAGTATGCAAAAACCACTGGCTTCTATGATCACATCTGATAAGAGAGTAAATCAGTAAAAATGTCACATACCCAAAACTTAAGATCTTCTTATTCGCTCCCTTTCTTCTTTTACCTCACCACTCTGTCCCTCCTCTTTCCTCTGATCCATTTTCTCAGGCATACTTCTTCTGGTTTGTTGTTTGATACCAACTTCATAGTTGTCAATGGACAGAAAAGTACAAAATACATAATCTCACCTATTCACACTTACAGACCTCCTGATTCAGTTCCCCTAGTAGGAGAGTCTGGCAACCTCTCATAATGTTCATTTCCAGCTGAGAATCCCACATTCATTCTCTGAAGGACAGTATAACTTTGCTGAAGTTCTACTTATAACTATTACAAAAGCCTGTCTCTGAAAGCTAAAGGGTGGTAAGCTGGGACCTGGATAGGTCTTTTCAATAGAATTGCAGAGGTTATTGCAAATAAGGGAAACCATGGGACCTATGTTTCTTTGGGCCTGGCTTACTTCACTTAATATAATTTTTCCAAGTCTTTCCATTTCCTAACAAATGGGGCAATGTCATTCTTTCTGATGGAGGCATAGAATTCCATTGTGTATATATACCACATTTTCTTGATCCATTCACCTACCGAGGGGCATCTGGGAATAACTGGTATATGTCTGAGTCAAGCCGAAAAGGTCAGATAAGTTGATGTTAGGGAAATGAACCCTAAGATATGTATTCAAATGTTTTTTTTCTTTCATGCGATTGTTTCTAACACATTTATAAGATTATTTCTTTGTTGCTTTGTATGTCCCTCCCCCATGGTATACTCTCACTGTATTTGATGTTGGTATAATGTGTGGAGGGGAAGGAAAAAAACAAATCATTTAACTAGGGATACAGGTGGACCCATTGCAACAATGATATGTACAAGTCATTATGTCGAAAACCAAACTTTACAACTTTGGTGGGGGGGGGGGGAGGATCGGGTGGGTGAGGGGGGAGTATGGGAAGGGATGGGAAGGGGAAATAAAGAAGAGGCAACAATGCTTGATAAGAAATGTACTCATTATCTTGCCCTTGTAATTGTAACTCCTCTGTATGGTATTCTCACAATAAAATAAAATAAATAAATAAATAAATAGAGCTGAGGGACAGCACCCAAGCCCAGAGTTCAAGCCTCATGACCGACCAAAAAAAAAAGAAAGAAAAATACTCAGTTCAAAGGAAGACAAGAAAGAAGGAAAGAGGAACAAAGATATAAAAAGCAAATACTCAAAAATAATGACTTAAACTTAACTATATCAAAAAACACACTAAATGTACATGCTCTGATCATTTCAGTTGATAGTCTAGATTGACTGATTGCATAAGAAAACCTGAAGAAACCCAGTTTAAATATTAAAACACAAAGTAAAAGGTACAAAGGGTATCCTATGATAACACTAGTCAAAAGAACACTTCAGTGGCAATATTAATAGCAATCAAAGTAGATTAATCAAGATTACAACATTCTTAAATGTTATCATACCTAGTGAGAGAGTTCCAAACTCTTTTTTTTTTTTTTGCCGGTTGTGAGACCTGCACTCTGGGCCTGGGCACTATCCTCAGCTCTTCAGCTCAAGGCTAAAAAAATTAAAAAATAAAAAATAAATAAATAAGGATACAGGTGGACCCATTGCAACAATGAAATGTACAAGTCATTATGGCGAAAAACAAACTTTACAACTTTGGTGGAGGGGGAGGGGGAGGAGGATTCCGTAGGGGGGGCAGGGGGAGATGGGAAGGGATGGGAAGGGGAAACAAAGGAGGAGGCTGCAATGCTTGATAAGAAATGTACTCATTATCTTGCCCATGTAATTGTAATCCCTCTATACAGTATTTTCACAATAAAAAATAAATAAAAAATAAAAGAATTGCAGAGGTTGTGTGGAATAATTGTCTGAAGATGTCATTTTGGATTTAATTTTCTTTACATGCATTTTTCATGCAGTTATATGCCTTTAGGATAAGGATTATCATTTATGTCATGCCATCTGATAGTACCTAACACATAGTTGATGGTCACTTGTGTCACTGCTGTCCTGTGCTTTCCCTCCCTTCTCCATACTGGGGATCAGCTCTTGTTTCTTTAAGGCTTTGGCAGGTTTCTTAACTTCTTTTCTTTTTTTTTTTTTTTTTTTGGCTGTGGGGCTTGAACTCTAGGCCTGGGCGCTGTCCCTCAGCTCTTCAGCTCAAGGCTAGTGCTCTACCACCTGAGCCACAGCACCATTTCTAGTTTTCTGGTGGTTTATTGGAGATAAGAGTTTCACGGGCCTTGCCCAGACTGGCTTTGAACTGTGATCCTCAGATCTCAGCCTCCTGAGTAGCTAGGATTACAGGCATAAACCATAGGCATCTGGCTTCTTAACTTTTTTTTTTTTTACATTTTTTATTGTTAAAATACCGTACAGAGGGGTTACAATTACGTGAGCAAGGTAATGAGTACATTTCTTATCAAGCATTGTTGCCTCCTCCTTTGTTTCCCCTTCCTATTCCTTCCCATGTTCCCCTCCAAGCTCCCAACCTCTTCCTCGCCTCCCCCTGTGCCAAAGTTGTAAAGTTCATTTTCGACATAACGTCTTGTATATCTCATTGTTGCAATGGGTCCACCTGTATCCTTATTTAAACAATTTTTCTCCCTTCCTCTCCCTAAATTATACCAACATCAAATACAGTGGAAACAGGGGTTATACCGTGGGGAAGGGACATACAAAGAAATCATCTTATAAATATGTTAGAAACAATAGCAAGAAAGAAAAACCATTTGAGTCCTTATCTTGGGGTTCATTTCGCCTAACATCAACTTATCTGACCTTTTCTGCTTGTCTCAGACATATACTAGTTATTGCAAATAAGGGAAAACATGGCACCTATGTTTCTTTGAGCCTGGCTTACTTCACTTAATATAATTTTTTCCAAGCCTTTCCATTTCTTAACAAATGGGGCAATGTCATTCTTTCTGATGGAATCATAGAATTCCACTGTGTATATATACCACATTTTCTTGATCCACTCATCTACTGAGGGGCATCTGGGTTGGTTCCATATTTACTCTGGGCTTGTGTCACTTTTTATGAAAAAAAGATAATGCCCGATATATAGGGTTTTTTTTGCACCAATCAAATAAAGTAACAGATATGAAGTGTTTTGTAACCTATGAAGTGGTGTGAAAATGTAAGGTGATGTTAACAGATTTGTTAAGAATGTCAAAAAGCACTAAATCTTTATCACATTCATAAACCATATTTGCAATACAACCATATGGTATATTTTCCAGGCCTATTTATAGATCCAGGATTGCTTAGGTTCAGTTTATTTGGACACTCATTCAAATTAACAAGACCAATATAAATCATTTGAATGTACTTAGATTTCATTTACCTTTGGTATCTTGGTTAAATTCTCAAAAGAATGCCCAGACATAATTAAAGCAGACCAGTTCTGATGGAGGGAGTATATTAAAGGCAATTAGGAAAATGTAAGACATTTGGAAGAAAACTAAATGTGCATCCCTCCCAGCTATTTCCAAGTATAAACTATAGAAATGTTTCTGGGTGTTGGTGGCTCACGCTTATAATCCTAGCTACTAGGAAAGTGAGATCTGAGGACTGCAGTTTGAAGCCAGCTCATGCAGGAAAGTCTATGAGAATTATCTCCAATGAACCACCCAAAAGTAAAAAGTGGAGCTGTGGCACAAGTAGTAGATCACCATCCTTGAGAGAAAAAGCTAAGGAACAGCACCCAGGTCTTGAATTCAAGCCCCAGTACCAGCACATACCCTCCCCAAAAACCTGGGGCTGGGAAGGTGGCTCAGCGGTACAGTGCTTGCCTTGTATGCCTGAGGCCCTGGGTTCGATTCCTCAGCACCACATAAGCAAAAAGAAAAAAGCCGGAAGTGGCACTGTGGCTCAAGTGGTAGAGCACTAGCCTTGAGCTGAAGAGCTGAGGGACAGCGCCCAGGCCCAGAGTTCAGGCCCCATGACCGGACCCCCCCCAAAAAAAACCTATATAAATATATGTTTCAGATTTTCAAAAAGAAATATCTTTAGGAAGGATCTAGCAGACAAGAATTTAAAGACCCGATGTCTCATACCCAGCTCTGAGCTTACAGGCATATTATATGGATAGATATGAAACCTTAAAAATCTGCTTTTTAGGGGCTGGGAATGTGGCTTAGTGGTAGAGTGCTTGCCTAGCATGCATGGAGCTCTGGGTTTGATTCCTCAGCACCACATACACAGAAAAAGCCGGAAGGTGCACTGTGGTAGAGTGCTAGTCTTCAGCAAAAGAAGCTCAGGGACAGTTCACAGGCACCAAGTTCAAGCCCCAGAACTGGCAAAAAAAAAAAAAACTGCTTTTGAATAACTTATATTCAGGTTGGAGCCACAAAACAGGATAAATAGTTGTTGTCTATGAAATGAAAATCTCAAGATAACATAACATTGGGTACTAACTGGCAGGAAGCAGAAGGCATTCCAAAGAGGTGGCGATCAGTGTAGGTGGGGCTAAATTTGCAGAGGCCAAAAGGAAGAAGGCAGGAAGATTTTGCCCATGTTTGGGCAAAAAACAGAAGTCTCAAGCTGGGTACTGGTGACTCACACCAGACCTCAGGAAGCTTAGATCTGAGGATCATGGTTCAAAGCCAGTCGGAGGAAGAAAGTCCACGGGACTCTAATCTCCAATTAACCATCAGAAAACTGGAAGTGGTGCTGTGGCGCAAGTAGTAGAGTGTTTGTCTTGAGCTGAAGAGCTCAGGGACAGCGCCCAGGCCGAGTTCAAGCCCCACCACAGACAAAATAAAAATAAAATAAAATAAAAGTCTCTCTGAGATGGAAAGGATATGCCTTCCATTTTGCTGTGCACAATACCAGGTAAGGCTTCTAAAGTATATTGGGGACAAATCACAGAAGTCCTTGAAATCCTAATGAATGAGACTAGATTCAATATGGTAGGAAATGGTGACCAACTATAAATTCTTGAACCAGAACACTGAGGAGAAAACAGTATGTTAAGAAGCAATACACAGGGCTGGGAATGTGGCTTAGTGGTAAAGTGCTTGCCTAGCAAACATGAAGCCCGTGGTTCCATTCCTCAATACCACATAAACAAAAAAGGCTGGAAGTGGTGCTGGACAGTGCCCAGGCCCTGAGAAAAAGCCTGGCAGCAAAACCAAAACAAAACAAAAAAAGAAGCAAAATTCAGGATGAACTAAGCATAAAGACAAATACCAAAACCCATTTGTTAGCTCTCAGTGCAGATTGTAGTAGAAAGCAAGAAAAGAGAATACTATCATAGATTATTTCAGTGGAAAAACATGTCTCTGTTGGTAACAAAGTTTAACATTAGTTTAGAAGCTGAAAATGTTATAAAGTCTCAAGCTAAATCAGTGAATGGCTTCTGCACCTGACCTGTTTTCAACAACAAAGACTTGCAAGACTTTTTTTTTCTGTTCTGGGGCTGGAACTCAGGGCCTGGGCTTTGTCCCTAGGCCTCTTTGTGCTCAAGGCTAGCGCTCTACCACTTGAGCAACAGTGCCACTTGCAGCTTTTTTGAGTAGTTTATTGGAGATAAGAGTCTCAAGGGGACTTTTCTTTCTAATTTATTTTATTTTTATTTATTTTATTTATGTGGTACAGAGGCATCAAACCCAGAGCTTCATGCATGGTAGGCTAGCACTCTACCACTAAGCCACATGCCCAGCCCCTTTCAGGGACTTTTCTGCCTAGACTGGCTCCAAAACATGATGTTCAGATCTCAGCCTCCTGAGTAGCTAGGATTACAGGTATGGGTCACTGGCATCCAGCTGGCAAGGCTCTTTCTAATGCAGGCTTTCACAGAACTGGATAACTCCGTGTTTATTTTAATGTGGTGTTACTGGGTTAAAATGAAGGCCTCTGTTGTCTGAAGAAAAAAGGAAATTAAGGAAATGCCAAAGACACACTGAGCAAAACACCAGCATAAAAAGACTGTAAGCAAAGAAGAAATTACATGGAAAATAAGGGAAATATCTTGAAGCACCAATTTGTTCCTAGTTACACAGGAAAGTGCTATTCTCTCTTTTCTCTCTATCTCACTCTTAGACACACACACACACACACACACACACACACACACACACACACACACACACACACACACATCTTTTCCCTTCCTTAAAATATCTGTATTTGGCAGAGTACTGGTGGCTCATGCCTGTAATCCTAGCAACTCAATAGGCTGAGATCTGAGGATTGTGGTTCAAAGCCAAACAGGGAAGGAAACTCCTCCCTAAGACTCTGATCTCCAATTAACCACCAGAAAACCAGAAGTGGAACTGTGGTTCAAAGTGGTAGAGCACTAGCCTTGAGCAAAGAAGCTCAGGGAAGCACCCTGAGTTCAAGCCCTATAACCGACAAAAAAAAAAGTCTATATATGAACATATTGTCCTGGAATGAAGGTAAGATGGTAGGACTGTGACTTTGAAGTTCTCTTAGAAGCTTTGGTTTCTTTATTTTGTAAAATAGTAGTATTAATTTCTACCTAAAAAAAATTGTGAGGATTACATGCAAATCAGTGTAAAATTTCTAGAACACAGTAGATATTGGGTAAATGTTAATACATTTATCATAAGACATCATGGGGGGAGGGTACTGGTCAGATTGGAGTTGGAACTTAAATTATATTTCATCTAAACAGAGAAAATAGTTCCTCAGCTTGCTGTTTAAATAGAAGCTTATATGTAGAAACAAATCCAGATCCATTAAGCAGATGCTTCTATAGCAACCTGGGTTTCAGTTTAACAACCTGCATTGAAAGAACAGACAGTAGCTAATAAATCTAATGTATAACTGGCCTTGGTAAAATATTATACATATATTTGATGTTACTATAGTTTGAACTCAGGGCCTTACATTTTATAGGCAGGGAGTTATTAGTTTATTAGTTAGAACACATAATTTTGTTATCTTTTGCCATTAGTTCTTTTTATCTGGTGGTGTCTTGTGTTTATTTTTTCCCCAAGCTTGCCTGGACCACTGTCCTCCTGCTTACACTTAAATTTATTCCTCACATACAGCTGGGATGAATGTCATCATGCTCAGCTTTTCTTGTTGTTGAGATGAGGTCTTATTAACTTTTTTCCAGCACTGGTCTTGGGCTGAAATCCTCCCTACTCTGACTCCCAAATACCTGAGATTATAGACATGAGCCACCATGCTCAGCTGAAATACTGTATTTATCAGTGTAACATAAATGTATAGCATTCTCTAGGAATAAAACCACAATTCTATGGGTGATGTGACTCCAAGTTAACTGGCTCAAAATCTACATTTTTCTTATAGACCTTAATGTGGACGCATTTACAGCAAGAGTTGTTTATTGCTATTCACCTGCAAATGCTGTCTATGCAGCCTGTTCATGCATACAAGACATTCACTCTCTCTTTCTGTGCAGTGGTTAGAGGAATGATGACATACTCATATTTTTGGATATGCTTGGACAGGTTTCCTTCTTTGTTCAAAGGGGCAAGGATTTGATCTAAGGAAGTACAAAGGCTACTATTCTTTTTCCAGTAAACTTCTGTGGACATATTGCCCCTTTCCCCTTGATTACTGTTATGGTTACATAAATGGGTAAATAGGGCTGGGAAGGTGACTCAGTGGTAGAGCACTTGCTTTGCAGGTTTGAGGCCCTGGGTTCGATTCCTCAGCAACACATATGCAAAAAGAAAAAAGCCAGAAGTGGTGCTGTGGCTCAAGTGGTAGAGCGCTAGCCTTGAGCTGAAGAGCTGACAGACAGCTCCCAGGACCAGAGTTCAGGCCCCACAACCGGACCCTCCCAAAAAAATCCTAACATAAATGGGTAAATAAATAACACTTTCATTATGCATTTATTGCACAAAAGATACTAAATAAATCACTACCTACAATTATTTGGAGATCTCTGGCTCCAAGGTGTCATGATATTTGTCCCAATAACTTAGAAGATAATCAAATGTTGACCTAATCCTGTCCACTCCACTGAAATGGAATCAAATCACTAGATTGCCTTGTCATTTCATAGCTTCTTCGTGACCAGTACTTCAGTGACTACAAAGATTTTAGTTAGTGTCAGCAGCTATAGAGTCACCTTAAGATGACAAGATTGAACCCTTGTGCTCAGGCTTGGGCCACAGGCAAGAAGTAGCAGCAAACTTCATCATGTTAGCCTGTTTAAAATTGTTTTAGTTCTCCATACCCATTGGGTGGAAAAATCCAGTTCCTCAGTCTCAGTTCTTCATAATTCTAAGCACTTAAATTGTCTTCTGACAGAGCAAGCTCAGTTGTGAGCAAGGTATTAGCAAAATGACCAACTGATTCTGTGATGTGTTTGCAAGTAACGAAGTGCCTTTTATTAGATATTCTCAGTAGGTGTTCTGGATCTCTAATTACTGCATCGTATTTAGGGTGCTGTGTTAATAATGTTGGCTTTCACCTTTTGAAAACCAAGCATTCTGGTAAACACACACACACACACACACACACACACACACACACACACACGGGCACACGTGCGTGTGTGCACACACACAAATACTTTGTAGAGTAGGATGGAATGCTCGGTTTGAATACAAAATAATTATTTCAGAACAGTTATACATATGTTAGAACATTTTGTGAACAGAAGAAGTGAGTGATAGCACAGAACTAACTAGTTGAGACAAGAAAATTAGAAAATGGTTGGAGCAAAAATAAAAAGGGGACAATAAAAGATTGAACAGGAGAAGGATTAAAATAAGTTAGGTTATTTTTTTATTGCTTCCTCACCCACCTCAAAAAAATCTTTTAGCCAGGTGCTGGTGGCTCGCTCCTAGCTCCTAGCTACTCAGGAGTCTGTGATCTAAGGATTGTGGTTTTGCCTTTTTACTTTTTTTTGTCAGGTTTGGGGCTTAAACTCTGGGCCTGGGTCTGTTCCTGAGCTCTTCAGCTGAAGGCAAACACTCTACCACTTGAACCATGGAGTCACTTCTGGTTTTCTGGTGGTTAATTCCGAGATAAGAGTCTTCACAGACTTTCCTGCCCAGACTAGCTTTGAACCACAATCCTCATTATCTCAGCCTCCTGAGTAGCTAGGATTACAGGCGTGAGCCACCAGTGCCCAGCTAGATTGTGGTTTGGAGCCAGCTGGGGCATCAAAGTCCAGGGGACTCTTTTTTTTTTAACCAGCAAAAAAACCCGAGAAGTATGGTTTTGTATGGCTCAAGTGGTAGAGTACTAGCCTTGAGCACAAAAGCTCAGGGATAATGCCCAGGTCCTGAGTTTAAGACCCAGGACCGGTATTTTTTTTTTTAATCTTTTAGCTAGATGCCAGTCTAGCTAAATAGATATTTGGTGGGTTCACATTTGTAATCCTAGCTACTGGAGAGGCTGAGATCTGAGGATCACGGTTTGAAGCTAGCCCAGGCAGAAAAGTCCCCATGAGACTGGTATCTCCAATTAACCACTCAAAAACCAGAAGTGGCTCTGTGTAGATCGCTAGCCTTGAGCAAAAATAAATCAAGGACAGTGCCCAGGCCCTGAATTCAAGCCCTACAACTGATTTTAAAAAATCTTTTAGTGAGTTTCAAAATGATAACTTGTCTATAATTCATAGACTAGCTCTCATAGAGTAGCTTCATTTGATCTAGGTATACAATGAGATTTTTATGCATTAGCTAAGTTAGGCTGCCTCCAGTACTGGGAAAAAGAATGAATGTGAGTATGTATACGCTTCATTCCTCATCTCATAAGAGAAGGTGCTATAAGGCATTTTACTGCAGGTTTCACTCTCTCCTACGACTCATAACCTCATAATCCTGCCTTCTTACTAATATCTTGGCCTTTAGATGACACTGCTTCTCATAGGCCCTAGTGATCCCCAGAGATAAGTGAAAGTGAAAGTGGTTTGTGTAATCAAGTCAGTGATACTATCACATTCATCTCATTCTCAACTACAAATATGATACAGAGCATATTTTATAGCAAAGCAGTTGTCTTATGCACTGAGAATGTTTTGGGTTGGTATAATTATATATTTAAGTATCATAAGTGGCAATAGAATAGATGACCCACCAAATATCTATTGAAAAACCAACATTTCTAGTCAACAAAATTGTGGCTTCTTTCAAGGCACCTGATGACTAATTGTGCGTCCCTTACATTCATTATTTCTCTCACATGACCCCCCCCCCCAGTAGCATTCTTGTTTTTCTTCTTTGGCTTTATATTTCTTTTTTTTGGGGGGGGGGTCCGGTCGTGGGGCATGAACTCTGGGCCTGGGCGCTGTCCCTCAGCTCTTCAGCTCAAGGCTAGCGCTCTACCACTTGAGCCATAGCGCCACTTCCGGCTTTTTTCTTTTTGCTTATGTGTTGCTGAGGAATCGAACCCAGGGCCTCAGGCATGCAAGGCAAGCACTCTACCACTGAGTCACCTTCCCAGCCCTGGCTTTGTATTTCTTATTTGGTGGGGGTGTTGTGTGTGGCTGTGTGTGATTGTGTGCTGGCTTAAACTCAGGACCACACTCCCCCTCTCAGCTTTTTCACTCAAGGCCGGTGTTCTACCACAGGCCTCCAGTCCAACTTTTTGCTAGTTAATTGGAGATAAGAATCTCTAGGATTTGTCTTCCCAGGTTGGCTCTGAACTAGGATTCTCAGATCTCAGCCTCCTGAATAGCTAGGATTATAGGCGTGAACTACCTCACCTGGCTATCTCCAATATCTTTCAAAGTAAAAGAGCAAGAATTTTCATTTTACAAAATAACATACCAAGAAAATTATAATGGCCTGACTTTAACCCAGAGCCCAAGCTCCTAATCCTGCATTTCTCCTGTCTACTACCATGTCCCTTGTGATTCATTGTGCGTTGACTAATCTTTCTAAAGTGCCACTTTGATCACTTTACTCCCTTACTTTAAAAATATATTGAAGTGAATTACGCAGCCCCATCTCAACAACTTTATATTACTTTTCTGGTCCTTACTCTTTGTAGCTGATAAATCAAGATGATAATCATTTGACTGGCTCACTGTAATGAGTTTCATGTGACAAGATGACTGTTACTGTTTTATTAAGTAGTCCTGCTACCATATTCACTTATTCATCCCCTAACTTTAGAAAGAGCAGTGGAAAAATAATAGATATTATTTTCTTGGCACACAGAAGTGTGTTATTGGATAAGACATGATTGTGTTTCTTTGGGTAAATTTGACCTGACAAAAATATCTTGAGTATAATGCTAACTTTCCTTTCAGTGACTATTCTATATAGAAAGTTCAGCCAGGCACTGGTGACCCCACTTGTAATCCGAGCTACTCAGGAGCTGAGATCTAGAGGAATATGGTTTGAGGCCAGCCTAGAGAGAAAAGTCTTCTCTCCTAAGTCATCAACAAAAAGCAAGACTGGGGGCATGGTTCAAGTGGTTGAGTGCCAGCCATGAGCAAACAATCCAAACAAGCGTCAAGGATCTCAGTTCAAATCCCAGGACTACAAAAAGAAAAGAATTTGCCTGAATTATTTGGAGCAGTATGTTAGTGAAATTAAAAGTTTGCCCTTTCAGTTTTAGGATTAGTCTACTTTTACAGCCTCACCAATGGATGAGCTCAGACTCTCCACCGAGGCACTTCAGAAGTCTATGGTGAGTGGCAGGACTATGTGCTTTCAAATAACTGTACTATATTGGAATCCCAGTTCTCCTCCTGCTAGCCAGGGTCTGAATGAGTTGCTTAACTTGTTTTTTTCTTTTGGGGGGGGTCCGGTCGTGGGGCCTGAACTCTGGGCCTGGGCGCTGTCAAGCTCTTCAGCTCAAGGCTAGCACTCTTCCACTTGAGCCACAGCGCCACTTCCAGTTTTTTTCTTTTTGCTTATGTGGTGCTGAGAAATCGAACCCAGGGCCTCAGGCATGCAAGGCAAACGCTCTACCACTGAGCCACCTTCCCAGCCCAAGTTGCTTAACTTGTGAGGTTTCTTTCCCCTTATTAAAGGAGATAATAACAATCTCATGGGCTGTCGCTTGAATTAAAGTAATAAATATATTTAAAGTGCTTAGTAGAACATCACTCAATACCTCCTAATCCTCTTCCCTTGCCATACTGTGAGTATAAAGTGTAACCAGGTGAGTTTGTGGATGGATCAGTAGAGAATCCACCCCCACTCCTACAAAAAGTCCTACTGAGTATGTATCTTAGGAATGGGGAGGGTTGCCAGCATCATATCTGAATACTAATGGCAGCATTATTATAGATACACATGCAAGCAAATACTTCATCTTTAACAGCTGTGTTTAGTTGAGTAACAGATTTAGAAAGTGCAGACTTTAATCTATGTTTTCTCCCGGGATTTCATCACCATCTGATTTATTTTTTTTTCTGGCTAAAAAGTGTAATTGTGGCTTGATTTCCTCTCCTCCCACACACACATCCAGCTATTCTCCCAAGGAATAGCTACCTTTTAAAAAACATCTCAATAAGAAGCTGTATAAATATTTGAAAGACATGGGGACAGAGCAGATACCTAAAGAGGTAAGAAGTTAAGGGCTTTAGGTTGAAAGCTTTAATGACTAATGTTTGTATTCCAGGAAATCTTGTTTCCTTCATGTCCACAAGGAAAAGATGACTCTAGAGACACTATGCCCTATGCCAAGACTTGATTTCTCCTTATGATGTAGCTGGGTGGGATAATACCAAGTTGGAAGATGTCATGGGGATAAAAGAGTTTATTAAAAGGTGCCATTTAGAAATGGAAGACTTTCAAAAGCTATGTACATATGACCATATAAGATGATGTTAAGTGAAATGAACCCCAAGATAGGGACACAAGTGGTTTTTTTTTCTTGCTTGCTATTGTTTTTAACATATTTAAAATGTACTATGTGATTTTTTTTTCTCTTGTATGTTCTTCCCCCATGGTATAACCCCTGTTTTCACTGTATTTGATGTCAGTGTCCTGCATCTTGTATATATGTTTTTCTAATTTGGGGAGAAGGGAAATAACAAAATGCTGAAATATGAATACAGGTTGGCCCATTGTAATGATGAGATGTACAAGACACTATGTTGAAAATGAACTTTATAACTTGGGGGGGGCAGTTGAGGAGGGGGGAGGGAAGGGATTGTAGGGGGGAAAACAAAGGAGGAGGTAACAATGCTCCATAGTTACTCATGTAACTGTAACCCCTCTGTACAGTGTTTTTACAATTTAAAAAAAATGGAGGACTTTTTTCCTCAAGGGGGGGCTAGAGAGCAAGGCAGCAGAGTTTTGTCATCTGCTTTTGAAATGCCAGAAATCACTGGTTCCTCTCCCTCCCTCCCCCACCCCCTTCTCCCTCTCTCCCTCTCCCTCTCCCTCTCTCCCTCTCTGCCTCCCTCTCCATCTCTGTCTGTCTGTCTGTCTGTCTGTCTGTCTGTCTGTCTGTCTGTCTGTCTGTCTCTCTCTCTCTCTCTCTCTCTCTCTCTCTCTCTCTCTCTCTCTCTCTCTCTCTCTCTCTCTCTCTCTCTCTCTCTCTCTCTCTCTCTCTCTCTCCACCTAAAATCTAAAATCTAAATGGATTCAGAATTCTCCTTTGGACTTTGTAATTAAATGGGATAAGTATATCAAGGTATGAGGAAAAGACCAAATCTGGTCTCTATGGTAGCCCTAGTGGAGTATATCTAGAAGGGTGGGGTGGAGAATACAAAGAGGGTTACGCTAAGGCTGCATAAAACCATCCAGGCTACAGACATGGGGGAGCTCCACTGAAAGAAAGAGAGCAAGGCTTTTTCAATTTATCTTAGACTGTATCCCTCCATGTTCCACAGCCCCCATGCACTGAGCAGATACTGTGCAGGTACCTAACAGGCTGTTAAGGACTTTGTCAGTCTCATTGCTTTGCACACCACAAAAATGTATTCAACAGGAAAGATGGAGAGGATCTTCATCTTTAATTTTGGTAGTTCTCTCTTCTACCATGTTTAGTGGCTTTGAACTTCTGTCTTCTGTGTGTCACCTTCATTGGATTAACTTTATCATAGAGATTCCATCTCCCAATTTTACTATCCTGTCAGGGATTTTTAAATTGTATTATGGAAGTAGGAAGAGAGAAGATAAGAGCTGATGATCCATGATTAGCCAGGTGTTGTACTGTGTGTATATAAATCATTTGACTCTCGTAGTAACCCCATGAGATACGTTTTATTTGACAAATCAAGGAACTGGAACTTGAATATCTTAAACCATTTCCCCAGCATCACATATCTACTATGAGACAACCCCCCACTCCCATTCTGACTTTATTCGACTAATTTTTGTCACCACTCCCACTTCTGTGTATCTCCAGAAGGAAACACTACTTAAGTAGTATCTAGTACTGTCATGATTGTTACTATTATTATTGTACCATGTACCATCAGTCTTTGGAACTGAAATCATTGAAGAGAGAGGGAGGAAAAGAAATGAAACCTATTTACTGTGCTCTACTCTGCACTAAAAGGGATACATAATAGTAACTATATATAATAGCAATATATAATAGTGTTTACTATTGCTTGTTTGCAGTGCTGGGGACAGAACCCAAGGCCTTGTGCATGCTAAGTAAGTGCTCTATGAGTCAGGATTTTTAGGGCTGTGAAATCAAACTAACTAATTCTAATGATATGCAGCACCACTACCACCTTCATGCTGAAGCTATTCCTTAGGCTAAAAAGTCCCTCTGCTCCTGTCAATGCACAAGTTCAAGACCTGGAGATTATGAAGAGTCATGACTTCCTGGTTGGCTGAGGCAAACTGTGTTTGTTCTCTTGGAAACCTTAAAGCAACCATGTGCTACCAAGTAAAATTTATTAAATCAGTGCTAAGACAGCCTGATTATAAATGTGCTAAAAAAAAAAAAGCACAAACAATTTGATAAAGGTAAAGATAAATAGTATGCAGATGTGGGAGATGATAGAATGTTATATTACAGGATTAGAGCTGCTTTGCTAAGGCTGAGCAGGTGCTTCTCCCCCACCATCTCCCCCACCCCCTCATTTATTTTTTTCAGATTCCTGAGGAAGCTTTTAGTTTCTTTCCATAGTGGTGGCATTTGATTTTGATTTTAATTTTCAGGGTATGTTTGCACTTAATTGGCACTGTGGCAGATTCACTGAATGTTGTTTGCCTTCTGCAAATCTTGATTGTAATCGAGTCTGGGCTAGAAGGGAAATTGAAGAGTACAATAGGCAATAAAAACACAGCCAAGTGGAGTGTCATTTTATCTAGATTTCAAATTCTACACAGCCCTGAAGAAATGTGGCAGAATCTTCCTGGAGAAAAGGCATTTTTAAGATGGAGAGAAGGTGGGGCCAAGGTACCAAAAACAAGAACCTCCATGTACCTATGCCAATTTAATTTTTTCTTACTTGCTTTGGAGGAACAAACTGTCATGACTTTGGCTGAAGAAAACCTGTGGATAGGCTCTTTCAGAATTTTTTTTTACACACAGAATACCTCTAGCTCCCCAAACTCCTTGTCTTTCACAGAGTCTCTCTGCCCTTTATAAAAACATGCCCCCAAAATATGGCTGGAGCCTGTGGGAAGGCTATAATCCTTGCTGCTATGGGCCCATATCCAAGGCAGTATCCAGTATCAGAGTGGAAAGGTTTTCTTTTATTCTCTTTCTCATACATGTGGCTGAGGAGCTCAAATTGAACTCAATTTTATTTGCTTCGTTATATTTTCATATATGTCTTTTCAAAAATCATCGAATTTGTTTTATTACTTTAATTTTTTGCCAGTCCTGGAGTTTGAAAGCTGAGCCGGAGTGCTGTCCCTGAGCTTTTGTGCTCAAGGATAGTGCTCTACCACTTCTGACCTTTTTTTGCATTTTAGTGGAGACTAAGAGTCTCACAAACTTCACTGCCCAGGCTGGCTTCTAATTATGATCCTCAAATATCAACCTCCTGAGTAGCTAGGATTAAAGGTGTGAGTCATCAGTGCCCAGCTCCATCAAATTTGTTTTAGATTTCTACAATTGCTTCTCTTCCTGTCGTATAAAGTCATCCAGCCCAGCTTCTCCATCCAATGATTAAATCTGTCCCTACTGTTACCAAACAGCTGTCCAGCTTTTTCTTGGTTACTCTCAGCAATGGAGGGTTTACTTTTTCCCATTGTATCCCCTTTTATCCATTTCATCTTAGAACATGTCTGTTGATCCATGTGTTGTTGAGCTACAATCTCCCACCTTCAATTTACTTCCTGTTGTGATCTAAACCATGTTCTGTTTTCAATCTTTCATGAAAGGTATCTTTGAAGACCAAAAACACATGTCTTGGAATTTTCTCCAGCAAGATAATCATCAGTTTTCAGTCTTCTAGTTTGGCTACCTACCCTGCATATAAAAATTGATTGGAACATGCATTTATTCCCTTTCTGCCACCTCAATGATATCATGTATCTCCTGTTCAGTTCCTTCTTTGTATCTCTGTAACTATTAATTTTTAATGTTAGATCATTAGCACTGACAGATGATTTTAATTAAAACACATACTCTCAGCCCCTCCTTCCCACCAACCCTTCTCTCCCCCAGGAGATGAGCATTCTAATTTGCCATGACATTATCTGGCCTAACAGTGCCTGGCATATGAAGTGCCTAAAAGGTCATCTTCCGTTGTTTTAGCCTTCTGGAGTAGTTGAATTAAGTTCAAACTCAGAATGTTTTTGAAATCTTAAATCTCTCTAGGGATATTTTTCATAACATCTTCTAACTGGATAACGCTACAATAAATGAAATACGCTGCACAGGATTAAAAGGTTATTTCCCTAGTGTGCCAAGCTAACAGAGAACATGAAACCTTCCATTAGGCCTCTGGACATCACTGACTGTCAGTGTAGCAACCCTGTCTCCATTAGATTCCTAACCCCCCACTGCTCAGTAAAAATTTACCCAGAAAACTACCTGTCATAGTGAATCTTGACTGGCAGCAAGGCAAAGGAAAGCATAGTGGAAGAGTCCAAAATAAGCAAAAGAGATAAAGAACTTCATGAGCTACCAACCTGATTCCTGGAAATCAGAGCCAAAGAACAATGGAAAACCATTGCTTTGGAATTAAGAATAGTGGAAAAATCACATTATAGAACAAGAGCCAACTGAAAAATAGATAATAATCAGCAAAGCAACAGTCAATGTGTAATACCAGTAAATAAGAATAGTGAAGGGACAAGACAAAGGTCAGTGTTTCAGAAGTTATATCTGCAATTAAAAGTAAGATCATAGCCAAGAGCTGGTGGCTCAATGCCTATAATCCTAGCTGCTCAGGAAGCTGAGATCTCAGGATCACAGTTCAAAGCCAGCCTGAGCAGAAAAATCTGTGAGACTCTTATCTCCAATTAACCACCAGAAAATGGGAAGTAGTACTGTGGCTCAAAGTGGTAGAGTACTAACTTTGAGTGAAAGAGCTCAGGGACAGCACTCAGACCTTGAGTTCAAACCCCATGACCGACCAATAAAAAAGTAAGATCATATTACCCAAATAAGAAGTACTTTTGCCAGGCACCCATGGCTCATGCCTGTAATTCTACCTACTCAGGAGGCTGAGATCTGTGGATCATGGTTCAAAGTCAGCCTGGACAGGAAAGTCCGTTAGACTCTTATCTCCAATAAACCACTCAGAAAACCGGAAGTGGCACTGAGGCTCAAGTGGTAGAGTGCTAGCCTTGAGCTGAAGAGCTGAGAGACAACGCCCAGGCCCAGAGTTCAAGCACCATGACTATCCAAAAAAAGTACTTTCAGTTATTTTCTTTGAAGACTTTTTATGAAACTAGGAGCTTCTGGTAAGAGCTCTATTAAGTTCTAGGCCAAACATTCTGGGTGTCTAGCATAATGAAAGTAAACAGGTAAAATGTGGCAGGTGCAGAACATAGACCATTATATAGCAGATAAGAGCAACAATATAAATACATACATAGAAGCATGAATATTAAAACAGTTTGTAATAAAAATAATGAAACCTATGACATACCACTTATGATTTATTAACTTCAATTATTCCCAATTATAAGAATTCATTTTTAAATGAACATTATAGGAAGCTACGTATTACCACATTAAAATAGTTACCTATGTTAGAGTGTGGGAATAAACAATAATAAATAAGAGAGAAGAGAGAGAAGCTTTGCTTAGATCATCGATAAATGCAGGAATATGATGACATCTGCCCTCTTTATTGAGATCAATAAAATAAACAAACACTAGACAAACCTTACAAATTGAATATGTGACTATACAATTAGGGAGTAAAAATGGCATCTAGTAGAACTTTTGGTGATAATGAAAATGCTCTGTGTTTGCTACACTAACCACATGGAATTACTGAGTACTGAAAAGATAACGAGTGTAACTGAGAGAATTGTTTTAATTTAATTGACATATATATTTAAATAGCTTATACATGACTAGTAGCTACTGTATTGGAAAATGCAACTTAGATGTTCCATGTGATCCCAGATACTGGCACAGAAAAGAACAGATAGAGCTGGATGCTGGTGGCTCACACTTGTAATACTAGCTATTCAGGAGACTAAGATCTGGGTATCATGGTTCAAAGCCAGTCCAGGCAAGTCCATGAAACTTTTATCTCCAGTAAACCACTCAGAAAAAGCTGGAAGTGGCATTGTGGCACAAGAGGTAGTACACTACACTTGAGCAAAAAGAGGCTCAGGGACAGTGCCAAGGCCTTTAGTTCAAACCCCAGGACAGGCGAAAAAAAAATACTGCAGGAAGTGGTGCTGTAGCTCAAGTGGTAGAGTGCTAGCCTTGAGCTGAAGAGCTGAGGGACAGTGCCCAAGCCCAGAGTTCAAGCCCCAAGACTAAAAAAAAAAAAAAATCAGGAAAAAAAAATACTGCAGTCATGAAACAGTCATTCTAATACTTAGCCCTCATGGTAGATGGGCAGATAGCAAAGAAAACTAAGGAAATCTCCAGGACTTACTTTGCTCATTAGTAAGGGAAACTCTAGAATTACAATCCCTGAAATTTCTTCCCTTCTGCAGACTTGGCTGCTAGAATTGGGAAGAGTCCTGCTGAACTAGCTGTTGCTAGTCAACACATGTGAGCTTTGGAATTGTGTATGCAATGGATTTTGCTGAACAGACGTTAATGAGAACAGGGCCTCATAATGCCATCTGTGTGGCATCAGAGAACTATTTCAGACTATGGTACTCTGAGGACATTTTTTCAGGAGATCAGAATAAACCAATAATAGTAATAGATGATTGCCACATCATCATGGAGTTCTAACTAGAATGACAACATATCTATTTTGACCTCGACCTCTCTTCTTTTCTGATGTCCTCCATTCTATACTCCTATCTTTCCCTTATTCCTGAACATTCCATCCCTAGCCCTATGCAAAAAATTAAAGGCATATGAAAAATGACTTCCAATGGAGATGAGAAGAACATGGCCTTATGAATATATAGAATTAGTGTTCCTATGTGTTTTTTAAATTTTTCCTCCCTTATGTTGAGAAAAGTCTATAACTGTCCCAGAGCTGGCTCACACCTGTAACCTAGCTACTCAGGAGGTTGAGAACTGAGGATCATGGTTCCAAGCCAGCATGGGTAGGAAAGTCCATGAGATTCTTATTTCCAATTAACCACCAAAAAGCCAGAAGTGGAGCTGTGGTTCAAGTGATAGAACACTAGCCTTGAGCACAAAATCTCAAGGACAGTGCCCAGGCCCTGAGTTCAAGCCCCAAGACTGGCACAAAAAATGTTTGTAGCAGCTGTGAATGTATTTTGTAAACAATAAATTCATTGTGAAAGTATTTGGGTCTGCATATAAGTAGCTAGTGAACATACTCTAAGGCAGTAAGTATTTTGAGGGAAGAACTTGTGTTTCTCACTTCTGTTTTGCTCATGTCATAATCTAACATATAAAACATAGATAAGGAAGTACAGTGCTCAACTAAGCCACAGACCCACAGTTCTTTATTAGTGTTGAACTAACTATGCTATCCTCCACTGTATACAGGGAACGTACCCCTATTATAAGTATATATGCTTGGAAGGCTTTGACAATCTCTCTGAAATCAAGAAGGAAGGCTAAGGAGTTTATGAATGGCAAAACAGAAGCTCCTTATTCACCTGTAACGGGTAGCTCAGCATCTCTTCATTCTGTGGTAATATAGACTGATACCTGGCCCAGATTAGTAATGCTTTTTAGTATTGTTATATTGTGCTATATATTGTCTTCATTTTCTTTGGAACTACTTATACATTTTTCTTGTCTGCATACCTGATCCAGGCTGAGAATATGGCTCGGTGGAAGAATGCTTGCCTAGTGTGCATAAGGCCCTAGATTTAATTTCCCCACCTTAGCACTACAAGCACAAAAATCTACTATGATTACTGGGAAGTTTTTGAAACATTTTTGACTTGTAATAGTATTCCTAGTCCCTCTACTCCCTTCAAACATTTTTAGATAGTGTTTTAAGTGGGCATTATCAAATGACTTAATTTATTTTAGCACTTTGGGATCAAATGAATTCCCATCTCTTCTTATCTTCCTTTGTGAAGCATCTTACTTCCACAAAAGGAGGTATAAATGCATCATGATTTTTTAGAAATGTGTGTGTGTATGTATGTGTGTATATGTGGGGAGGGGTAATTAAGAAAGATACTGCTTAGAATGGTCTGCCTTGAAGTGACAACACAGAATGCTAGAATCCAGAGGCTGGAAGAGAGTGCCTCCTTCCCAGTTGGATCTGAACTTTTTCTCATGGTGGTATAAGCAAGGACATCTTTCTTATATGTAACAACATCCCTTCATTCAGATAAAAATGTTAGTACTTCTGATTAGAGTTTTTTGTGTGCCTGTCCTGGCTCTTGAACTCAGGGCCTAGGTGCTGTCCCTGAGCTTTTGTGCTCAATACTAGTGTTCTACCAGCTGAGCCACAGCTCCACTTCTGGCTTTTTGGTGGTTAATTGGAGATAAGAGTCTCATGAACTTTCTTGCCTGGGGTGGCTTCAAACTGCAATGCTCAGATCCTAACCTCCTGAGTAGCTAGAATTACAAATGTGAGCCTGGTCTACTCTTTATTTTTATTTATAATTTATAGTCTATCTAGGAAGTAAGTTGGTGCCATTTGGGTATATTTCAAGACTAAAAGGTAACACTTACACATGTATTATAAATGTCATCAACATGCTTTGTGATAGCAGATAGTTTCCCCTTTCTGAGACTTGGTTTCTCATCCACACCTCCAGAGAGAGAGAGAGAGAGAGAGAGAGAGAGAGAGAGAGAGAGAGAGAGAGAGAGAGAGAGAGAGAGAGAGAGAGAGAGAGAGAGAGAGAGAGAGAGAGAGAGAGAGAGAGAGAGAGAGAGAGAGAGAGAGAGAGAGAGAGAGAGAGAGAGAGAGAGAGAGAGAGAGAGAGAGAGAGAGAGAGAGAGAGAGAGAGAGAGAGAGAATCATCTCTTTTTTTATTTGGTCAGTCATGGGGCTTGAATTCAGGGTCTATGTGCTGTCCCTGAGCTTTTTTGTTCACGGCTAGCACTCAACCATTCTGAGGCACAGTGCCATTTCCAGGTTTTCTGGTGCTTAATTGGAAGCAAGAGTCTCACAGACTTTCCTGAACAGGCTGGCTTTGAACTGTGATCCTCAGATCTCAGCCTCCTAAGTAGCCAGGCTTACAGGCCATAAGCCACCAGTGCCCAACGAGAGATCATTTTTTAAGGTTCATCTCAAATACTGCTACTTCTAGTGAAGCTTTTATTCTGCGCCTTCCTTTCTAAAAATGGAACAATTTCTTCACTAAGGACCCACATAGAAACTTACTGCTTCTCTTTCAGTATGCAATGCTTGTATTGTCTATGGCTTATTTTCCCCACTCAACTCTGAGTGCCTCATTCATATCATTCATCTGTCTTTTCCACTGATGATACTATGACCACAAGTAATACCTAGTAAATTTGTTTAAGTGATCGAAACTGGTATCCTAGTGCATTCACTAGTGCACTGCACTAATGCAACCCCAAAGACTATGTTACTGTTATGTCCTCTGTTTCTGCTTTGTTTTCTTTTCCTTTTGAGAAAAGCAATGGCAGCCCCCAACACAAAGGTTGATGTGAACCATCTAGACCCTGAGACCAAGGACTTCTTCTCAAAGAGCCTTCCTCATACCCAGCTGAGGGGAAGGGCAGACAGGAAGGCTTGTTTTTCCAGTTTAATTGAGCATTTCCTTGCTTCAAAATTCCTATCTCCATGCTAATGCTATTTTAATGACATTATGCTGAGTGATTTACTATGATGAGCAAAGTAATTTCTTGTACATTCTTCCAAAAATGTTAATTTTAGCTCAAAATAGATTTTCAAAACCCCATTGATGTTATAGTACTAAATGTTGATTAGTGGAGAAAAACTAAAGCAAGTCTAGAGTTGTTTGTATTGTACCTGTGAGAAATTATAATCCTCATCCAAAATCATTTTTAAGCAACTAAGGTATAAATAAAGCAAAGTATGGGAAAATACGTACCTTCAGTTGTCTCTTTCATAGGTGATTTGAGAAGTCATAAGGAAAACTAAAAGATGGCCTGATCATAGTTTAGTCTCTCAATTCTGGAAAATAAAGACCCAAATTATTGATTATCACTAAAGCAATATTTATAGAAATCAGTTGACCCGTTTGAAAATAAAATTAGAAACCTAGAAAAATTAACCTTACAAGATGATTATATAGGCCAAATGAGGGAATTTCTGTAATCACACCTAGCTTAGGATATACAGAACATTGATTGTCTTCCTCTCCCCTTCTCAATTCATCAAGCTTCCATGCTCTATTCTATCTCTTTATTTCTTGCTGGAGACTATGTCCCCTTGATTCTTGATCCTATAAAACTCCCATTATTTCCAAGCCATGATCCTGGATGCTACATCAGGCTTTTCCATGGCAGGGAATTGAGCCTTAGATAATTCTTAGGGAACTAAAGTAAAGTTATGATTGGAATTAATACCATCATCTCCTAACATAATGTTCTTTTCCCGTCTGAAAAAAAATGGATAGTAGTTGTGATTTATAAATGTATTGCTCCTTTACATAGTTCATAGAATGCTGTTTTACTAATATTCAATGCTTGTCTGAGGTAACTGAATATTTTATTACCTAAAAGGACGGAGAGTACAAATCAGTAACATAAAATAGGTATTTGTAGAGCCTTGTTTGGGGAAGAGGGTGTAAGTGGTAAAACATTATGGAGAAAGCATTTTGTGTTTTAAGACAAAAATTCCTGGGGCTGGGAAGGTGGCTCAGTGGTAGAACGCTTGCCTTGCATGCCTGAGGCCCTGGGTTCGATTCCTCAGCACCACATAAGCAAAAAGAAAAAAGCCGGAAGTGGTGCTGTGGCTCAAGTGGTAGAGCGCTAGCCTTGAGCTGAAGAGCTGAGGGACAGCATCCAGGCCCAGAGTTCAGGCCCCACAACCGGACCAAAAAAAAAAAAAGACAAAAATTCCTGGTCTTTTGGCTAAGAGACTTGAGTTACTTTATGAATCTGGTATTATATTGTTTTATGACCATAGTATCTCCTTTTATGCCTTGGTCTCTCCGATGGTTAAAAAAAATGGACTTCCTTGTAATTGACCATAGACTAAAGGACAAGAAGACACTGAAATATTGAAATGTACAATAATTTGCCCTTTATCAAGTCCCTGCAAGATAGAATTGTGAAAAGGCTAAAGACAGATCAAAATAGAATTAGTAAAAAGACTAAAGACGGATACATTATACCTATATGATGATAGTATGGTTCTTTCTGACCCATGGGGTCTTCTCTGGATCAGAGGCAGCCATACAAACTGCTCCTTTGATTCAATTCCAAGTGATTTCCTCCTTGCCAAGGATTTGGAACGTCAGCATTGTTTTGCACTCCCATCCACCTTTTTAAACTCTCCAGCAAATGTAAAGCTCTGAGTTCAAATGCAATACTAGCCCACCCTTCCTCTCCACTCCCACAAAAAAAGGAATATCTCTGGCCCTTCTATGTAAATATAACAAGCCTCTCTTTCTCTTCTCCTTGGTACCTTTAGTTTATTGGCCTCTTTTTTTTTTTTTTTTTTTTTTTTTTTGTCGGTCGTGGGGCTTGAACTCTGGGCCTGGGCGTTGTCCCTCAGCTCTTCAGCTCAAGGCTAGCGCTCTACCACTTGAGCTACAGCGCCACTTCCAGTTTTCTGGTGGTTTATTGGAGATAGGAGTCTCACGGTCTTTCTTGCCCGGGCTGGCTTTGAACCTCGATCCTCAGATCTCAGCCTCCTGAGTAGTTAGGATTACAGGCGTGAGCCACCAGCGCCCGGCTGTTTATTGGCCTCTTATCAAATCAGAACTCATAAAATAAGAAAGTTTGGAAATTCTAATATATAAATGTCAAGGGAAACATAGAATCATCTAACTTTAAAAAACAATTTAAAAAAAATTAAAAAACAGGCACATTACCTAATACAGAATACAGATTTCTTATTTTGTTAAAAATAAATAAAAAGCCAAGCTGGGCACTGGTGGCTCATACTTATAATCCTAGCTACTCAGTAGGTTGAGATCTGAGGATCCAGCCTGGGCAGGAAAGTCCATGAGACTCTTATCTCCAATTAACCACCAGAAACCAGAAGTGGCTCTGTGGCTCAAGTGGTAGAGCACTAGCCTTGAGCTGAAGAGCTCAGGGACAGCACCCAGGCCCAGAGCTCAAGCCCCATGACTGACAAAAAAAAAAAGCCAGGTAGGAGACCTATCTTATAGATTGAATTATGTAAAACTGCTACTGCTTCTTATTTCCTGGGCAAGTGTATGTTTATGTACACAGGCACATGAATATATTTATATACATACATACATACATACAAGTACAATGTGTATATTCAAGTATATGTATACGTATACAAGCACATGCATATATTCTAGTATGTGTATATCCAGATGCTGCTCAAGTTATGATAGGGTTAGTCCTGTTAGACCCATCACAGATGAAAATATTATTAAATTGACAATGCATTTAGTATATCTAATCTATCAAACATCATAGTTTAGCTTAGTCTACTTCAAATATGCTTAGAACACTAATACTAACCTACCCTTGGACAAAATCCTCTGACATAGTTTGCTTTACAATAGTGGGAAACACCATATAATACAACATGCTTTATAATAAGGTGTTGAATATTTAGTGTAATTTATGAAATACAACTTTCACAAAACACTAACAATATTCTTTCATTGTGCAAGTGTGCCATGACTTATCTGAACAATCCCTTATTAATGGAAATGTAAAATGTTCTAGTCTTTTTTTTTACTGATCTTTTATTTTTTTTATTGTGAAAATACTGTACAGAGGGGTTACAATTACATGGGCAAGATGATGAGTACATTTCTTATCAAGCATTGTAGCCTCCTCCTTTGTTTCCCCTTCCCATCCCTTCCCATCCTCCCCCTGCTACCCCACCCAATCCTCCCTGCTCCCCCTCCCCCCTCACCAAAGTTGTAAAGTTTGTTTTCAACATAACGACTTGTACATCTCATTGTTGCAATGGGTCCACCTGTATCCCTATTTAAACGATTTGTTTTTCCCCTTCACCTCCACAAATTATACTGACATCAAATACAGTGAAAGCAAGGGTTATACTGTAGGGGAGGGACATACAAAGCAACAAAGAAATAATCTTATAAATGTGTTAGAAACAATCACATGAAAGAAAAAAACCATTTGAATACATATCTTAAGGTTCATTTCCCTAACATCACCTTATCTGACCTTTTCTGCTTGACTCAGACATATACTAGATATTGCAAATAAGGGAAACCATAGGACCTATGTTTCTTTGGGCCTGGCTTACTTCACTTAATATAATTTTTTCCAAGTCTTTCCATTTCCTAACAAATGGAGCAATGTCATTCTTTCTGATGGAGGTATAGAACCGCATTTTCTTGATCCATTCATCTACTGAGGGGCATCTGGGTTGGTTCCATATCTTAGCTATAGTAAATAGTGCTGCAATAAACATAGTCGTGCTGGTAACTTTAGTGTGGTCTTGTTTGTGATCATTTAGGTAAACACCCAAAAGTGGGATTGCTGGGTCATAGGGGAGCTCTATGTGGAGTCTTTTGAGGAACCTCCATACTACTTTCCAAAGTGGTTGAACAAGTTTACACTCCTACGGATTGGGAGAAGATCTTCACTAGCCATACAATGGACAAGAGTCTCATATCTAAAATATACTTGGAACTCAAAAAATTAAATCCCCCAATAACAAATCCTCAAAGAAACAACTGCCCAATAAATAAGTGGGCTAAAGACTTAAAGAGAAACTTCTCTGAAGATGAAAGAAGGATGGCCAATAGATACATGAAGAAATGCTCAACCTCCCTAGCCATAAAAGAAATGCAAATCAAAACAACATTGAGATACCACCTCACCCCACTTAGAATGGCTAAAATCAAAATGCTTCTAGTCTTTTTTGGGGGGGGTCTTTTATTTTTATTTTTATTATAAAGGTGATGTACAGAGAGGCTACAGTTACATAAGTCATGTAATGAGTATATTTCTTTTGGGCAATGTCACCCCTTCCTTCAGTCTCTCCCAGTTTTTCCCTCCTATCACCACCTTCAATCTAGTCTTCAATTTGAAAAATGAATAAAAACATCCACAGTACAAAATCATACTGGCAACATAATACATTATAGGGTATCAATTGTTGACCATCATGATTGCACGGCTAACTGGGAGCTGCAACTTCTTGTCTCAGCCAAACTATCATGAGAGAATATTGTGCCACCCAGAAAATGATCAAAATTCAACTTCTAATTTCAACTGAGTATGTATCACTTTCATCTCATCACAAAGTCAAATAGTCTTGAGTCATCATAAGTCAGAGATTGTATAACACTATATAAGTATACAACTGAGATTCACGTAATAACCACTTGACTAGCAGCAGTATGTTCATGTATGTATGCACATGTATGCATGTTTGGTGTTTTCAGATAAGGTTTCACTTATTGAGACTGACAGGCTATCATCAAACTAAAGATCTTCCTCCCTCAGCTTCATGACTGCTGTGATTTCAAGCACACATCACAACTGGCTAATGTGTGCTTTTTAAAAAATGTTATTGTTATAGAGCCGGGCGCTGGTGGCTCACGCCTGTAATCCTAGCTACTCAGGAGGCTGAGATCTGAGGATCGCGGTTCAAAGCCAGCCCGGGCAGGAGAGACCGTGAGACTCCTATCTCCAATAAAAAACCACCAGAAAACTGGAAGTGGCGCTGTAGCTCAAGTGGTAGAGCGCTCGCCTTGAGCTGAAGAGCTGAGGGACAGCGCCCAGGCCCAGAGTTCAAGCCCCACGACCGAGAAAAAAAAAAAATGTTATTGTTATAAAGGTGATATACAGAGGGTTACAGTTACATAAGTGAAGTAAAGCATGCATTGCTTCTTGGACATCACCCCTTCCTTCAGTCTCTCTCAATTTTTCCCTCCCTATGTGTGATTTTTAATAAAAGGAAGGATACTTGTCTGGGAGAATGTCTAGGAATTGGGTTTCATAGAATGTATAAGGATCTATAGACATTATAGTGGCACATGCTAGTTACCTCTACCTCTAGTGGCCCCATTTCCATTTGAATACACCTACTACTCAGGTAGGTAGGCAAGAGATGAATTGCTATCTATATGTGTACCAGGCTTGAGAAGTACTAGATGATGCTGACATCTTTTCAAAACTCTGTAATCAGGGGCTGGGAATGTGGCTTACTGGTAGAGTGCTTGCCTAGCATGCATGAAGCCCCGGGTTCAATTCCTCAGTACCACATCAACAGAAAAAGCCAGAAGTGGTACTGAGGCTCAAGTGGTAGAGTACTAGCTCTGAGCACAGAAGGGCTGAGTTCAAGCCCTGAGTAACCAGGGCCTGAGTTCAAGCCCTAGGACTGGAAAAAAAAAATCTATACTCACATTTAAAAATCTTGCTATGGGCTTGGGGAAATATTAAATACTTTTAGTTAAGATTCTAAAAATCCATAGACATAAGAGGTTTTTCTTTGTTGTTGTTGTTGTTGTTAATGTACTATGTGATTTCTTTTTACTATTATGGGTTTTTTTTCCTATGGCTTATCCCCTGTTGTTACTGTATTGATTTTGGTACCTTGGGTACTGTACATACATTTATCTGAATTAGGGAAGCAAAGGGGAGCAACAAAATGGTGAGATAAAGGGCAAAGGGTAAATTAATGCAACAGAGATACTAACAAGACAATATATTGGAAATGAACTGTACAATTTGGGGGGGAGCAGGGGAAGAGAAGGGGGAAGAAAAGTGAGGGAAGGGGTAACAAGTTTGACAAGAAATGTACTCACTACCTTACTATGTAACTGTAACCCCTCTGTACATCACCTTGACAATTAAAAAAATATTCTAAAAATCAAGAAACTGAAGAATTCTCTCTATCTTAGCTGTCAAATTTTAGGGCACAGAAAAAATCTGGGTATGAAGGTAGATTGTGTATGTTGTGGCATGAATTAGCTAGTTTGTAAAGAACTTGTGGTCTGAAGTAGAAATGAAGCAAACAGAAATAAAACAAGTCTCCACATTCATATGTCCTTTATTTCAAGTTTGCCTGGAGTCTTGTTTTGTGTCCTTCCTAACTGGACAGCTATGATTACATTAAATGTATTACTCTCTGGAGGAAACACTAAGTTTGCCTACGTTCTTGCATTTCCATTTTTAAAAGTATGATGACCTACAGGGAATAGAAGTACCTAGGATGTATGAATTACATTAAGCGTGAGTTTAATTAAGTGTGGGTTTCCTAGTTGGCTAATATAGTAGGTATAACCTATGAGCCCAAAACAAGAGCAGTCACAAAGCCAGTCTGGAAGCAGATAACTGTTAATGATTATTTTAAGAACTTTATAGTTGAAATAACCTGCAAAATTCAAAATCAAATGAATTTAATAACTATTATTATGTATTTGAAATGTGCAGGTTGGACAGCATTTGGACTTGGAATGAAACAATAAGAGGTTACATTCATGGATAACCAACAAGATAAGGCTATTGCTGCCTCAGCCAATGGAGAAAACACCCTGATTAATGGGGTCAAGGAAAATGGTAAGGGAATTTAATTATAGTATATAATATCTCTCCCAGGCTCTTGTTATTTCCAGTATACACAAAGTTTGGTACAGGTGGAGTCCAGGACAGCTCTAAGACTAATGTTAATCCTCAACTTTATTCTTTTATATCTTTCACTGGGATAGAATGGTCTTTGAGAGTGATCAAATCCAACACATTTGTCCTCCAAATTATCTGCATCAGATGAAGTTCCTCAAAATTCCTAGTGAATCAGAAATATTCTCTGACATGACACTTACAATTTCTAGATTCACTACAAGTTTCCAGAATGTAAGTCCCTAGGATGGGCCCCATAGATCAAAACCATGAATGTCCCATCTGATCATTTTCCACATCAAATGATCAATCAGTCTAATTCTTTCCCTTGTTTCTGAAGAACGAGCTGTGGCTAAAAATGATTGTTTTTCACTTGCATGAAAGTTATTTGTAAAGCCAGGGAAACAGAGGTTTTGTTTGTGTTATATGATCAAGGATAAAGAGATTTGGCAAGTCTGGTTTAAGACCCTTAATTTTATTCCTGCCATTTCTCTCTTTTTTTTTCTCTAGACTCAGAGGACCAGGATGTGGCAATGAAGTCATTTGCAGCTCTAGAAGCTGCCGCACCAATCCAGCCAATACCAGCGGTACAAAAAGAGACTTTGATGTTTCCTAGGGGTCTCCTGCCTCTTTCCTCTAAGAAGCCCTGTATGCAGAACCCTCCCTCCCCTTTGGGTCTGATTGAAGCACCTGAGCATGCTGCTAATAGTGCTTCTGTGAATGCCATCTCCCTCACATCTGGAGTTGCAAAAGGCCTAAACACATGGTCACTGCCCAATGAATGTGAGAAAGCTCCATTTGCCATAATGGAGCCTGCAGGCATGTCAGCTCTGAATGGAGACTGCCTCATGCAGCCAAGCCGGACTTGCTTGGGCTGCTTCATGGAATCTAAGGAGGCAGTAGATCCTGAGCCAGGGATCAGTCTGAAAGTCAGCGATCTGAACAGGGATTATGAAACGTGTGCAGTGTCTGATATAGGGATTCAGTGCATTAATGCTGGAGAAAACATGAAATATGGAGAGCAGCTTCTTTCAGATCAGCTCCTAGGCTTCCCCCTGCATAAATCAAGGGCAGGAGATAGACGAGAAGCTGAAAAACCTGACATCGACTTGGAAGATCCAACTCAGAAAAGTTATTATGAAGCATTGCTGTTAGATAAGTGCAATACAGAAGAAGCTTTGCTAGCAAATTCCAATCAGGATTGGGGTTACTTTGAGACTTTCATTAGTGAGAGCAAGATTGAACTGCTCGACCTCTGTTCCAAGAATGAGCTATCGGTCAACCTATTCTCTGAAGAAGATGTGGATAACTACATGTTTGATGATGATGAGTCGACACTGGGCAGTGATGTCTGCTCCCTGAAAATTCGCTATGAATCTTTTCAGGACAATGTTCGTGACAAGACCACCCTTTTGATGCAGGAAGATGCTCAATTCAACTTTTTCCCCAGTGTCTTCACTACCTGTCCTAAGCGGGAAGCTAAGAGTGGGGTCCTGAAGCAGAGTAGTGATCTCTCCCAATTCAAGGTCCCCGATGTGAGCATCATCTGGGGAGAAGAAGATAAGATCTTGGACAAGAAGAAAGGCAAAGATGAAGAACATGAAGACAAAGCAGTGGAGAAAAATGATGGAAAAGACAATGGAGATAAACTGGCCTTAAATAAACCCTGCAGTGGGACTGAGGGGGGGCAATTTAAGAATCCAAAGCTGGACCATCTTGCGAATTCCTTGGAGACATCAGGGAATTTCAGTGATGACAATTCCTTCATTGAGGTCTCATATGATGCCATGGGGGAGATCAAAGACTGTAGCCGCTATATGGCTCGGGACACAAATTCTGGCAGCTCCTCCTCCCAGCAGAACTATGGACTACGAGCGAAGAGAAAAGTCCGATACAGTGAAGATTATCTATATGATGTGGACTCACTAGAGGGTGAGAAGGTAAATGAGAAGAAGGAATGGCTGCCAGGTAGTTCCAAAGAGGAAGATGATGATGAATGGTGTCCCAAAAAGAGAAGAAAAGTAACCCGCAAGGAGCCCCCTGTTATTATCAAATACATCATTATCAATCGCTTTAAAGGTGAGAAGAACATGCTGGTGAAGTTAAGTAAGGTGGATGCCAGTGAGACAACAGTGAATCTGAGCGAGAATCAGCTCAACAAATATTCCAAGTTGGCACCTTTGAAGGGATTCTGGCAGAAGAAGAAAAAGCAGAGAAACAGCAACACCGACTCCATCAAGACACCCTTATGCCAAAAGCAAAGCTTTGAACCAGGTAGCTTTGAGGTGTCGTTCCTGCCACCTGCTCGTAAACGAAAATCGAAACTTGGCAACAGGCACAGGATTCAAAGGATCCAATCCATGGAAACTTCAGCAAGTAGTAAGCAAGTTTCCTTCTGCAATGATCAGAGGCAAGCTAGCAATCGCAAAGAAGAAGGAGGACCGAAAGGCGCGGCGAAGTCAGGCCCTCCAGCTGCTCCCAGCTGTGCAAATGACATCCCAAGTCCTGACTCAGTGAAAGTCAAAGGCCAGGACACAGAATTTAAGGGACCAGAAAGGAAAGTCCTCAATAAAATCAAGTTTAAAAGTGAAGCTAGATTAAAATCCAAGAAAATCAAGGTTACACAAGAAAGCAAGCCAGTTGCTCAAATGAGCACTCCATTGGAAGAGCAATCCTCCAAGGCTAACTTAAAAAATGAAGTAATCCCCAGAACCTCAAACAGTTCCCATCTGTCTGAATTTCATGAGGCAAAGGTTGCTAAGAATTCTACTTTCCTGCCAACCACCTGCTCTTCTGAAATGCCTCTGTCATCTGCTAATGTTGCCACTAACATACCTGTTATCCCTGGTGGGTATCTGCAGACATTGTTAGATGCTTCTGACTTGTCAAATAATACTGGTATCTCCTACTTCGCTCACCATTCTCCAGAGCAAAATGAAGGCAGCCTCACTCAAACAGAAAAGGCGTTTGTACCTCTGCAGCCAGCCCAGGACTGTGTGCTGTCCTCATCTTCTGACTCTGAGCTGCAGCCATCACCTCATAACTTCAAAATGGAATCAAGCAACTATGGCAATGTGTGGCCCAACAAGGCTACATCTGACCCCCAGGAATTCATGGCTGAAGTCTCCAGGGAGATAGCTTCAAACCAATCCAGTGAATTTGAAACCTCCCAAGTAGTCTCCATGGAAAATAACCTCATTGTTACGACGTATAGTCCTACTTGCCTCAATAGTGAGGGCAGTACTTGCAACAAGGTCCTATATGCCTCTGTGCAGGACCCCCAGCTCCCATCTGATGACTCTTATCAATTATGTCACTTTACTAATGGGGAGATCGGCTTTCCTTTCCAGCAGGGTCCAGTCAGTGTGGATGATGCTCGGCTCTTCAGCTTTGATTCAATGGCCCCACTCTCTGTCAGCTCAAGCAATTTTTGCTCCTTAAGCTTAAAGTCCTGTGAAAAGGATGGTGATGATGATATCACTGATGATTTCCTGGCCCACTGCAGCCCCAAACTGGTGATCCAACAGAGCATTGATGAGATAGCACCACTGAAGGAGTCCACTGATCTTCTGGATATCTCCAACTTCACTCCTGACAAATTTCGCCACTCTTCTCTCTCTGAGATATCCCCACCCAACACCCCGAGTCTTTCCCCTCAGATTGCCAGATGTGAGAGTATCAAGACACTAGGAACAATGAAGGGGTTCCAAGAGGGTGTCTCGGGACCATTGGGCAGCATGGAGAAAGTCAAGTGGGACTGTAGTACCCTTTCACAACAAGTCGAAGCAGATGATGGATTTACTTTAAATAACCATCAGTTCCAGTTCCATATGTTCAATGATGAGGATTCTGTCAGTTTGCTCCCGAAAACCCCTTGCTTGTCAACGTTTAATGATCCAGATGGCCAAACAAGTACCAACAACAAAGTGTCAAAGTCAAGAAAGAAAACAACACCCAGCAAGGGTGGGCCTGTGAACCAAAGCTCTTCTCAGAAAAACAGCAGGAAAAAATCCCCCAAAGCCAGCAACAAAGCCACTGAAAAGCCACCTGGAAAAACCTCCCGCCAGGTTCCTAAGTCAACAAAGAAAGGAAAATATGGGGTGGCCATCAATGGGGAGAAAATGCAAATTGGCATTGGCCGTGGGGGAAGCCAAACCAACAGTATATCTTCCACTGGGAAGACATTGACTGATAACATCCAACATGGTGGTCCTGTTGCTCCTATGAAGATGCCAAGTCAGAAGGGACTTTCTGGAGACTGGGCTTTGAGGAAGGAGAGCAGCCCAGGTTGGAATGACATGAGCGTGGGCACTCACACCAACAACCTCCTGGATGACGACCAACGGGAATTTCAGGAGCCTTCCTACATCTTGTCTAACATTGCCTCTGGTATGGCAGATGTACAAAGATTCATGATGGCCTCCATAGAGCCCCTTTGGGAGCCCATGGAGCATCATGGAGATACTAACACATTCTATTCCTCTGAGTCCAATAGTCTAAAATTAAAAACCCTCAAAATATTGGCTGGGACACCACAGGAGTCTAAGAAAAAGGTCAACAGTGGATCCTCAGGAGCCACCAAAAATCACAGGTCAATCAAAACTGTGAGCAAAAGCAATGGGAAAGCAGTGATAGGTGATCCCGCTCGTGCAGACCTGCCTGGTTATAATGAAGACTCTCACTCTGCCTTCTTTGATAAAAAATACAATAACATGAGCACTTTAGGCAATAACGGACCGACACACAAAAAGTTGTATCGTCACAAATCCAGCACCAAGGCCCTGAGAGATGAGAAATGTAAGGGAAAGCGCATGGAACGAGAACAGGTCCATAAGGATGAAGCTGGGACCACTTCTTTTGAGAAACTGAGGTAATACTGCACCAACATGGCTGAAATGGCGCACTCCTGGCTTTCCTACTACCTGCTGAGTCCGCAATCCCTCATATTTTTCCCTCTTAACAACAAAAATTTGCATGAAAGAAACTGTTCCATTCCCTTAGCTCGTCCTCTCTCTCTCTCTCTCTCTCTCTCTCTCTCTCTCTCTCTCTCTCTCTCTCTCTCTCTCTCTCTCTCTCTTTTCAAATTAAAAATGAAAGAAAAAAATTGCATGAAAATCCCTATACCTTTAAGCTGCCCAAAAGATTGGGGCAATTTTGTTCAGGCTTGGCTTGGGATAAGCTCTAACAAGACAACATTTTCTTCTGCTATCCAGCATCGATTTTTACTTCTTAGGAAACCACAACTAAAATATGCTCTTGAATGATTTTGGGAATGGAAGGGCTTTACAGTAAGACAGATTTTGAACAACAGAATTTAAAAATCATGTAAACAAAAAGCCAAGATCATTTAAATGAAAAGAGCATTAGTTGGAAAACAAAAATCTCAACACATGGCAATTGGGAGTGCTTTCTGGTACCCCCACTCTATCTTTCTGCATCATACAGCATTTAGTATGATATTAACAGATTTACATTGTATGATCCCTTTCTGGGCCATACACTAAAACTAACTAAGATGGCATAAATTCTTTGATTTTTTTCTGCAGGGATTCTGACTACAATCTCCTAAAAGCAGAAACAGCATTTTTGGGTTTTACCCGTGTTTGAAGAAGAGACTCACATTTTCCAGAAAGACATTTGATGTTTGTGTTTTATTTCTTTCAAAATATGCCTTGTGGTATGTATGTTGACATGTAAGTGCTTAAACGAATTTTAAATTGTGGGACTAAGTCTTTGAAAAAAAACTTTAATCTGATGTTCTATGTAAAAGATTTTAAAAGTCATACAGTTGCACTCGTAGTTTATGCACTATTTACCCACAAGGAAAATGAAATATGTTGTGCCAAACTACAAAGAAGTGACTGTACTGTATATATATTTTACTTCTGTATCAACATTTGGTTGTGAGTATTTGGGGGAGCTTGTCCCTGTTAATTTACTAGAAACATTCCAGTGATTCTTGCTATTAACCACCCCCACTTTTGTGGATAGCACCTTTAGATCACAGTGGAAAAATACGTTGTGTTCACAATTTACCAAAACATAAAGGATACTGTTTGAATTGTGCCAAATTTCCTTACCTCATCTCACAGATTCACCCCACAGTTTAAAGCTCATTAGTGAATTTTAAATATATATATACACATTCAAAAAGATGTGTATATATGTATATAACATACACACAAACATACATACATACATACATACATGCATACATACATACATTCTTTTACATTTTTAAACTCTATTATCCTATGTGGAAATACAAACAAGGCACAGTAAAGATTCGTTTGTCCCATCACCTGAAGACTAAAATGTTGGAAAAGTCTGAAAGTCGAAACAGTTCAGTCCGTCAGGGACCCGAGTGTGCATTTACAGAACCTTTTACAAAGAAACAAAACAGCTGCTTTGAAAATTTTCTAAAAAGCAAAATCTGTAGCTGAAAATTATTTAAGTGCAAAGTTATATTGCTGATACTTTATATCTCAGTTTTATATATTTTATAATAGTCTGGGATAAATTATAAAATAGCTATAAAATTGACACTAATGATAAATGAAGTAGTACATAGATACCTTTTATTTAAGTAGTTTCCTAAATGTTTTATTCCAGTTTTGTCAAAAGTGCACTCATCTCATGGCTTTAGTGTTCTTTAAGTGTTAATCTTGCAATGCCAATGTCATTTTTCTAAATGTTAAGGCATTTCAATTTGACTAATTTTTCTTCCCATGAATTAACTAACATATTATGACATAGAACAATTCGGTAATAGTTGATTTGGATAACTAGTATTGGATGCCACACAATATACTTAAATATCAGTTTCCTAGAAACTTCAAAGTCACATTTTCAATTCAGTCCACCCCTCCACCACCTTTTTGTTAAAATTTCATAGCTCCAGCATCTCTCACTACTAGCCTTTTCTCCCCTTTTATTCACCACTTAACTTCTAACATTTGATCTCTTTTCCTTGCACAGTCGAAGGCCTTTGTGTCTGATGACTGATGCTTTGTGGCACAAATGAGATAATGGATGTGAAAGCGCTTTGTAGATCGTAAAGTGCTATACAGATATAGGGGATTAATATTATTCATGTTGTTGGTTGTTGTTGTTGTTACTATTCTTACTAATATTGTTACTAACCTATTAACTTGTGAATATATAGGCTGGGGTGGGAGGGTGGAGAATAAGTGGGTGGGGGAAAATGGGGGGCTTCACAAAAAAATGGGAAGATGTTTCAACAAGAACATTCTAAACAAAATAGGAACCTACCTAGAAATTGCCACCTAAATATATTCACAGAGAAACAACATTTGAAAGTAGAAAGAAATGGAAGGAAGCCTATCACATATATAAATGTTTATACTTCCCAGTCTGTGATTCCTTTCACCAGCCTGCTCTATTACTTACAGCTAGATAGTAAAGTGAACAAGCCTGTGTTCTTGATTGTGTGTGTTCTCAGCATCAGCCCCTGCCCCCTCCCTTTTTTTGTCTGTGGGGATGAGTGGATGAGGAGCAGTATGTGAGGCTACTTTGGTCCCATTCCTAGGCTTTGATGCTCTGCATGCAGTGAGCCCTGGAAAATTACTTAGTGGAAAGGCACCAGATGAAACACGTTTCCTGCCCTACAGCTGCCATCCAAAAGGAAAAATAATCGAACTAGAACACTTTCTTCTATTTCTCTACTCTGATAGCTAGCTGTTTGTACTAAAGGCTATACGGCTACTTCCTAGGAACTGGCCTTGGTTTTGTTTTGGGTTTTGTATTTTATTTTTGTTAGTTCTCTTTTGCAGCTGAATTTTGGCTTGGAATCACCAACTTAGCCTACATTATGATCCCCAAGACTCCAGAGCTCAAAGTCATCTGCTGGCTTACAGAAATGGAGTGCTTTTTATGTAATCAAAAATGGCAATTAAAGAAGAAATCAAGAAAATGTTCCATGAATACCAAGTGTTTGTATGTATATGAGCAAATAAATAAATATGGGAGCAGTTGTCCCAGATTTTTTTAAAGTATCAGTTCAGCTTTGGAGAATGGGGTACAAACAGAAACAATTTCCTTGTCAGAATTTGCTGTCCTGAGTCCTTTGGAATGGATACTCTTTTAGTTGCTCCTATGGAGCCCATTAGGGCCAGTTCTAGGGCATAGCTCATACCTTTCTCCAAAGAGAATTGCCATTTTTAAAGCACCTTTAAAAAAATTGGCCTGCAGTGCATTACATGTTGTCAGCATATAAGTTAGTGACTTATAACACTTTTCTGCTGAAAAGCAACAGGAAACCGAGTTTGAGAAATGAGCAATAGGTCAAGGCAGAGATGCTTGTTCTCGTACATTTCGTATTTCTCTCTTCACTTCAGCATTTAGCACTCTCCTGGTCTGTCTCTGATCTCACAATTCTTTTTTCTTCCTGTCACAACATTGTAGGCATTGGAGATCTCTTATTCAACCAGCTGCCTTAGTGGAATGAGGACTGATGTATAAAATTATTTGTTTTACTTTATCACTGATATCTCATGTCAGAAATATTGCATCTTCCTTGGCATGAAATTTCTGCTTGCTGATCTCTTCTAACTTCTCCTTTTTAGGAAGCTGCTTCCTCTTAATGCCTCTCCCATGAAGTTTTGTTGATTTCCATTTCTTTTTCTTCATTCATGGTCTCAAATTCCACCTCTCCAAATTGTTAGACTCTTTAAAAAAAAACATTAACCAGAATGTTTTCTTCTGGAAATGTAGAGGGAAACCTTCCCATTCTTAATCACCTTTTGTTGCCTTGGTCATTTTCAAATTGAATTTGAAACCTTCCACACCCAAATGTCCATAATACAATCACATCCCTGAGGAAAATTGGAACCTCCCTTCCCTTGAAAATCTGTTCAGAATAGGTCTGATCTCCTGCCCTGGTTAGGTGTACTATGTGGAACAGGGTGCTGTTATAGTGGCCCTGACCAACGGGTCTTAGAGACTTTGGGAGTTGTGTTTGGGCTATGATAACTGGCTTGACCCAGTGGCTTGTCTCTCTGCCTCTCCAGTGTCTTAGATAAACCAGCTGCTTCCTCCTAGCTTGCCCTTCTGACTTCTTGCTACTCTGTGCAATTATGTGTTAAGGCCTTACCTTTTCCTACATGTTTTCAAACCTCCTGCACTACCTTGACCATCACTTCTTCAGCCATCTCCCTGGAGTCCTTGGTGCTAGGTGGGCTTTGTGATAACTTCACCTTCTCTGACCTTTTTTTTCCTTGCTGGAAAGCATCTGTGTATGTGCGAGGGTGGGGGGGAAGGGAGGGGGGCAAGTGAGGGATGAGTGTGTGTCTGTGTGTGTGCACGCACACGCGTGTGTAAGTGAGAAGCATAAAGGATGCTTCAACAAAAACTGTAAACAACTCTAGCTAGCATCCTATATTCTTTCACATGAGGTCCTGCAGTTCTAGTGAATTTCTGTCTTATTGGGTTTCAATTAGCATTTACTGCCTAAAGGAGAAAAACCATATTGAGGGACCTCTTTAGTCAAGCTTGTTCTTACCAAAGTGAACCAATGTGACACAGATATACCGCATCTTCAATTTACAGATGCTCTCAGAACAGTTCCAAGAAATGAAGAGAGCTCAGTTTCTGCACTGAAGAGGCAAGTGAAGTATGAGCTAGTCCTAGCTATTGTTCGAACTAGAAATGTTGGTTTTTCTCCTGTACTTTCGAGAGATTGTCCAATTTTAAGATGTTCTCATGTTCATTTACAAATTTCATGATTGCCCATAACAACAGAAATCTGTCCTTTTTCTAAAAGAAAAAAACTAGTGTGAAGTTGATTTTTCTATTCATACAATTTACTGAGCTGAGAGTTACTTTTAGATGGTTTCGTACCAAAAATCAGCGATTTTAGTAACAAAACACAATGTAGGCCAGAGATTTTGTAAAGGTCCCTCAAAGACCCAAGTTAAGAGAGGAAAAAAAATTTTAGTTGGGATGTTTAACTTAGGAAACACTGTCATCAGTTTAGGAGTCCTCCACCCACATGGTATTATTTTGATGACAGTACTCAGGCTACCCTTTAAGGCACATTTTTCACTCAAAATTAAAACAGTAGCTACGGTTATGAAGCAAAGTTCCCATTGCAGCTACATGATACTTGAGATGTCCTCTTGGTTTGAGAATTGTCGAAGAAGAGGTAAACTATTGGAGAAGGAGGATATAAGAGAGAGGCTTAGTGCAAGTTAAAGGAAATGAATGAGGCTTTGAAAAAAATCAGTATCTGGGTAAAGAAATACTAAAGACACTGAAGAAACACTCATCCACGAGATAGAAAGGATGTCTTGTCCATCCCCCAGACTCAAGGGGTTTTCTGAGTCTCAGAAGGACATCTCACTCCAGAAGAAGAAAGGAGATATTTCCATCATTCTGCCTCTTTGAGAGATGCTCGGTTTTACAGCACAAAAGCAAAGGCTTGAATGAAAACTAGAAGAGGCCTTTTGTTTTTTGTTTTTTTTTACTCCCAGTGTAGGGGGGTAGAAATCTTAAGATGGTCTACTGGGATACCTGTAGCACTGACTAGAGTTTGCTGCCTACAGTTTTGAATGTACTAGTCCTTAGTTTCCATAGAGCTGAATGCACCTCTTTAACAAGTTTAATGATTTATGGTGCTAAAGAAAAATGATCATCCCCATTTTTTTCTTCTTCCCCAAACCCCTTAAGCATTTAAGAAAGTAAAAAGTTAAAAGCATTCTGAGGCCCTTTTTATGAATGTAACCTAAGTTTTGGTTTGACATATGACACTGCAACTTTAAAAACATTAGGAAATTCGTTGCCTTTTTTTCTTTTAGAAATTAAGCTTTATAAATAATCTGTAGAGTCAATTGAAGTATAAAGCTTAAGGATCACTCTTAAGACGCCTACGAAATCTTGTATATTTTTAAGTGTGCCAATTTGTAACATATTTTGTAAGTGTATATTTTTCTTAGAAAAAGTGCTGTGAAGTGTCTGTATGTGAGAGTTTTCCTTTTTCTGCACCACTAGGTGCTAAGAAAAGGATATTTACTTCAAAGTTTCTGGTTTTAGAAACCACAATACAAAGAAAAATACACTTTTGTTGGGAATTTTGTAACACAAAACATGTTGTGAAAGAGTGTAGTGATCTTGTGCAAAAGAAAATGAACATTTGTGAGCTTCTTGCTGTTTTATAGATTTTTCTTGTAAATTATTCTTGTAACACTTCTGGTTTTGTTGTTCTTGTTGCAAAAGTTTTAAATATTTGTGACTGAATGTATGGTGAAACTGTCATACTGTTACCTAGCTGAGTTTTGTTATTGTTTATGGAATAAATAAAATGAAAAGTTTAAAATACTGCTTAAGAATCATATGTAACTGAAATCAAACCATTTCTAATTAAATTCATATCCCAAATAAAAAGTTCATTGTCTAGAGCAGTGTTTCTCAAACTATCTTTGGTTAGGGACCAATTTTTATTGCAATGCATCTCATACTAATACGATTTTAAAACATAATCAAAAATGAATTTCCTAAAAAGTGAAATGGAAGAAAGACATGCAAAATAAAACACACAACTGCATTTAGATTTAACATGTAAAATTACACATCAAAACAAACATAATATAGGGAAAAAAGAAAAGAATTGCAATACATTGCCACACTGTTTAAACCAAGTCCACTGATCAATGTCAATGTCAAATTGCCCTAGAAGGTTTTAGCCACATTTTAATAACACTTTGAATAGGCCAGCAGCATTACCATCATCCGGGACTTGTTAGAAATGCTGAATCAATTTGATGCAAATTCTGCTGAACCAGAATGTGAATTTTAACAAGATCCCTAAGTGACTTGTGGGCATGTTAAAGTTTGAGAAGCACTGAGCTAGAGGTTTGTGTAGGAGATTCTTTGGCCCCTAAAATTGGGGAACTATTTTTTAAGTATGTCCCATCTTCAAAGACCTTAAAACAAATGATGTCCTTCTTTAATAATCCAAATGAATTCTGCTGAGATGCAGTCCTCTCAAAATGTACAAGTTGTTTGTTGAAAGTAATAAAAGCTGATTTGTCTGGTACACAAAATGTCAGGTTTTCCATAATTCCCTGTAACTTCGACATTATTTTACTTACTATCCAACCATCATCCCTGTTTCCTTTCATCAGATTTTCCTACACAAGCACTGGTGACTCCCACCTAGAATCCTAGCTACTCTGGAAGCTGAAAGCTGAGGGCTATGGTTCAAGGCCAATTAAGCAGTAAAAAACCAGAAGTGGCCCCAAGTGGTAGAGTGCCAGCCTTGAGTGAAAAAGCTCAGGGACAGCACACAGGCCCTGAGCTCAAATTCCATTACCAGCTTGTGTGTGTGTACATGTGCGTGTGTGCGTGCACGCACACGCATGCACACATGCACGCATACGTGCACAAAATCTCTGCCCCTGCTGTGCCCAGTATTTTAACGTTTGCTATGTCTAGAAAAATTGGACATTGCTTTCAAGCACATAGGCCACTTGAGCTGTCCATCAGAACCTGGAGCCCTAGTAAACCACAGCTTGGTCATGGTAGCACACACAAGCCAACAGTCCCTTCCCTTCTCACAGCAACACCTCATTCACTTTCACCATTTCAACTGTCACTCCTCACATTTTCTACAAATGTCTCCCAAGTTTCTGGTCTATGTTTGTAGTCTGGCTGGCAGTCTCCACTAGAACATTCTGCAACATCCTCAGATGTATTTATTCACAATGATTTCGTAATCTGTTTGCCTTCTGAAGATGTGAAGAAACTCCTTTCCCTTCCATCCTCACATCCAACCAGTCACTTAACACTCCTGCTTTCTAGCCCTATTAAAGCTTTCATAGTATTTTTCCTTGACTATTGCAATAATACCTTAATTTTGTGCTTCTACACTTGGATCTCACACCTATACTGAAGATTGAATTCATGGCCCTCACACTCTTGCTTGGCTTTTTTACTCACAGCTAGCATTCTGTCACTTGAGCCACACCTCCACTTCTGGCCTTTTGTAATTAATTGGAGATAAGAGTCTCACAAACTCCTGTCCCTTCTAGCTTTGAACTGTGATCCTTAGAGCTCAGCCTCCTGAGTAGTTAGTATATGAATAAGCCACTGGCACCCACCAACACTCAGAAATTTTTAATTAAGAAAAAGAAATTGATCTGGGAGCTGGTGGCTCATGCTTGTAATTCTAGCTACTCAGGAAGCTGAGCTCTGAGTATTATGGTTCAAAACCAGCCCAGGCAGGAAAGTCCATGAGACTCTTATCTCCAATTAACCACCAAAACCCAGAGATGGTGCTTGGTTCAAGTGGTAGAGTATTTGCCTTGAGCTGAAGAACTCCGGGACAATGTCCAGGCCCGGAGTTCAAGCCCTATGACTGACAGAGATAGAGAGAGAAAGAGAGAGAGACAGAGAGAGAGAGAGAGAGAGAGAGAGAGAGAGAGAGAGAGAGAGAGAGACAGAGAGACAGACAGACAGAGAGACAGAGAGACAGAGACAGAGACAGAGAGACAGAGAGAGAGAGAGACTCTGTAAAGTCTCCAACTTTTTATTTTGCTGAGTGCTTCCACAAATTAAAGAACAACCAAGAACTCCTTTATTGAAAATGTACTACATTGTCTTTTTTTTCTCTTCACCCCCTACCATGAGAAACTGAAAGCAAATTCCCAAGTCATTACTTCAGAGTTCAAAGAAGCCAGGAGCTAGTGGCTCAGGTCTGTAATCTGAGATACTCAGGAGGCTGAGATCTGAGGATGCAGTTCAAAGCCAGATAGGGCAGGAGAGTCTCTGAGACTCTTATCTCCAATAAACCACTCAGAAAAAGCTGAAAGAAGCACTGTGGCTCAAGTGGTAGAATGCTAGCCTGGAGAAAAAGAATCTCAGGGACAACACCCTAGGCCCTGAGTTCAAGCACCAGAACTGATACCAAAAAAATCTGTATTAAAACAGTGCCATGAAGGCTGGGAAAGTGGCTTAGTGGCAGATTGTTTGCCCAGCATGCATGAAGCCCTGAGTTCGATTCCTCAGTACCACATAAACAGAAAAGGCTGGAAGTGGCACTGTGGCTCAAGTGGTAGAGTGCTAGCTTTGAGGGGAAAAAAAAGAAGCTCAGGGACAAAAAAAGAAACAGTGCTATGTACTTTTTATGTTGTTTTTGCTTTTTATTGCTACATTTTTCTATTTAGAAGTTGGGCACCAGTGGCTCATACTGTAATTATAGCTACTCAGGAGGACTGAGATTGAGATTCAAAAACAGTCCAACCAGCAAAGTCCGTGAACTCATCTCTAATTAACTACGAAAAAGCTTGGTAAGCCAAGCTCAGAAAGAACAACAGCACATGTTTTCTTTTATATGCAAAAGTTAGATCTAAAATACACTGGGACATGATAAATTATACAGGACTCTAGGCGTTCACAATCAGGAAGACCAAAGGAGGGTATTCTTTGGAGAGGAACACAAAGGCTCAATATTTATGTGCCTTTGATCATATAAAATAACATTTATCAAAAGGAACTCCAGGAAATGGGAACAAACAGTCTTTCTTTATTGCTGTTTTTGTTTTCTGTTCTTTTTTTCCACTCCTGGGGCTTGAACTCAGGGCCTGGGCACTTGTCCCTACCATTTGAGCCACAGTGCCACTTCCAGCTTTTTCTGTGTATGTGGTACTGCGGAATTGAACCCAGGATTTCATGCATGCTAGGCAAGCACTCTACCACTAAGCACACTCCCAACCCTTGTTTTCACTTTTTTTGTCTTATTTATTCATTTATCTGTCTTTGGGAGGGTAAGGGGAGGCATCGAAAGAGAAGGACAAAGGGTGAACAAATGCAGCAGTGATGTACTAGACACAATGTTGAAAATGAACTACATACTTTTTGTGTGGGGACAGGAGGGAAGAAAAGCAGACAGACAGACACAGATAGATAGATAGATAGATAGATAGATAGATAGATAGATAGATAGATAGATAGATAGATAGATAGATAGATAGATAGATAGATATAGCATCAGGGGCTCACAAGTGCATCTTAGCTACTCAGGAGGCTGAGATCTGAAGATCATGGTTCAAAGCCAGCCCAGGCAGGAAAGTCCATGAGACTCTTATCTCCAATTAACCACAGAAAACCAGGAGTGGCTCTGTGACTCAAGTGGTAGAGTGCTTGCCTTGAGCTGAAGAGCTCAGGGACAGCGTCCAGGCCCAGAGTTCAAGCCCCATGACTGACAAAAAAAATTCATAAAACACAATCTCAATCAATAGCTGTGCACAGGGCTAGGAATATGGCTCAGTGGTAAGGTGCTTGCCTAGCATGCTTGAAGCCCCGGGTTCAATTCCTCAGTACCACATAAACAGAAAAGGCCAGAAGTGGCACTGTGACTCAAGTGGTGGCATCCTAGCCTTGAGCAAAAGAAGGTCAGGGACAGTGCCCAAGCCCTGAATTCAAGCCCCATGACTGGCAAAAAAAATAGCTGTGCACATTAATATGTGCCTATAATTCCAGCTACACGTAAAACACAATGGCTGAGCACAGTTGCACATATTACAATGTGCAATATGTGTGGCCCATATGGGGAGCACAAGTAGGAGGACCACACAGACCAAAGGGTATGGCTCAAGTGATAAAGCGCTTGCCATGCAAGTATGAGGTCTTGAGTTTGATCACCAGTACTGCCAATAGATAGCTATCTAGACAGGTAGATAGATATGTGTGTGCATATATATATATATATATATATATATATACATAATAAATCTGCAAATAAGATGAGCTGATTCTATGATATTAAGGATTGAGTCTCCAAAAACACTTCCTCACTCATAGTGGATAAATGATGGATAGATAGATAGATAGATACTCTTTGTCTATCTCTTCTTTTACATTGACCCAGGTAATAACTATTATTTATTTGTTGTTGTCTATGAGCCAATCATTTTACACGAATGATAATTTCTCACATAAAAGAGCTATCTTGGCTGGGTGCTGATGGCTCATAACTGTAATCCTGTATACTCAGGAGGCTGAGACCTGAGGATAGAGGTTCAAAGTCAGCTCGGGCAGGAAAGGTCTGTGAAACTCATCTCCAATAAACTACTCAGAAAAAGCCACAAGTGGCACTGTGGCTCAAGTGGTAGAATACTAGCCTTGAGCACAAAGAGGCTCAGGGACAGCGCCCAGGCCCTGGTTCAAGCTCCAAGACTGGGGGGAAAAAAGCTATCTTTCCTACCTTACATATGACAAATTGGGAGAACAAACTCACAATATAGTTGTAGCTGGCAAAGGTCCCTGTTTGTCCCAACACAAAAGGCCATGTATCTAATTCAGGACACTTGTTTCCAGGATAAACCATACTGATTATACATGCCATATCACAAATATGTTCAACATTAATGCTGATAGTAGCTGTTCTTTCAATAAATAGTTGGTTCTCTATAAAATGTGGTACTGGATTCTAGGAGAACAAGCAGTTTAAAACACAGGCTTTGACCTCTAGGAGCCCTGACATGGTGCCCAGAGTATATACAGATACAATTCTATAATTTAAATAGAAAAACACCCAATTATCAGTTTGCATTGTTTTGTTTTGTTTTGTTTTTTGTTGATTGTGGGCTTGAACACAGAACCTGGGTACTGTGCCTGAGCTTTTTTTACTCAAGGCTAGAGCTCTACCACTTCAGCCACAGCTCCACTTCTGGTTTTCTGGTGGTTCATTGGAGTCTCAAAAGCTGGGCACCAGTGGTTCACACCTGCTAATCCTAGCTACTCAGGAGGCTGAGATCTGAAGATCATGGTTCAAAGCCAGCCCAGGCAGGAATGTCCATGAGACTCTTATCTCCAATTAAAAACCAGAAAACCAGAAATGGCGCTGTGGCTCAAGTGGTAGAGCACTCACCTTGAGCTGAAGAGCTCAGGGACAGCACCCAGGCCCAAAGTTCAAGCCCCATGACCAACAACAAAAAAAATAATTTCAAAGACTTTCCTGCCTGGGCTAGCTTTGCTCCTCAGATCTCAGCCTCCTGAGTAGCTAGGATTACAGGCATGAATCCCTAGCGCCCAGCTGCTTTGCTTTTAAGATAGAGTCTTGCTATGAACTCCAGGACAGCTTTGAACTGATGGCATTCCTGACTCATTCTCCTGAGTACCAGTATTATTGACATGCATCATCACCATGCCTGGCTCTAGAATGGTCATTTAAGATGATTAATCACATTTAAAACACCAGATTTTCCTAGAAGTGGCACTATGGCTCAAGTAGTAGAGCATGAGCCTTGAGCTGAATTGTTCAGAGACTAGAGCTCAAGCCCCATGACTGACGAGAGAGAGAGAGAGAGAGAGAGAGAGAGAGAGAGAGAGAGAGAGAGAGAGAGAGAGAGAGAGAGAGAGAGAGAGAGAGATCTTTCATGTGATTGTTTCTAACGTATTTATAAGATTATGTCTTTGTTGCTTTGTATGTCCCTCCCCCATGGCATAACCCCTGCTTTCACTATATATGATGTTGGTATATGTGGAGGGGAAGGGAAAAAACAAATCGTTAAAACAGGGATACAGGAGGACCCATTGCAACAAGGAGATGTACGAGTCATTATGTCGAAAAACAAACTTTACAACTTTGGTGCAGGGGACGCGGGGGGGGGGGGGGGAGGATGGGAAGGGATGGGAAGAGGAAACAAAGGAGGAGGCTACAATGCTCGATAAGAAGTGTACTCATTATCTTGCCCATGTAATTGTAACCCCTCTGTTCAGTATTTTCACAATTAAAAAAAAAAACAAAAAACCGATTTTCTGCTGGCTCCATCCATTGTAATCTCATGAAATGTCTTGCCTTAACTTCCCACTATTTTGGAACCAGAATTCCAATCTATCTTATGTCTACTAATATGATTTGGGACAGATTACTTTTCATCTCTGTGCATGCTATAGTCTCTGTATAAGGCTGAAGATGTGGCTCTGTGTTTGCAACACTTGCCTAGTATGTTCAAGGCTCTAGGTTCCATCCTCAGAACACCCACCAAAAACTATTTAAATCCAAACAAGTATAACGATACTATCACTCCCATGTGTTTGGCACAAAGACTGGTGACTCAGGCCTGTAATTCTAGCAACTCAGGAGGCTCAGATCTGAAGATCATGGTTTGAAACTAATCCAGAAAGAAAAAATCCTAAAGACTCCATCTCCAATTAATCAGCAAAAAGCTGGAAGTAGAGGTGTGGCTCAAGTTGTACAGTGCCAAAGTTTAGTGAAAAAAAGCCAAGCAACAAACAGCATGAGGCCCTGAGTTCAAGCCCTAGTACCAGCATGTACACAGAGAGAGAGGGGGAGGGGGAGGAGAGAAAATATGAAGATTACCCTTGTGAAGTCTATCGCATGCATAGTCAGGTCATCCTTAAGACTTGCGCTTGATGTGTGTGTGTGTGTGTGTGTGTGTGTGTGTGTGTGTGTGTGTGTGCGAATGTTTCTCTAATAGTTCTTACTTTTTAATGAACTTCCTTATCTTTTTAAAATATAGTTTTATTGTTATTATTAAGGTGTTGTACACAGAAGTTACCATTTCATAAGTCAGATAATGAATATATTTCTTTTTTTGCCAGTCCTAGGGCTTGAACTCAAGGCCTGAGCACTGTCCATGAGCTTCTTTTCTGCTCAAGGCTAGCACTCTACCACTTGAGCCACAGCGCCACTTCCAGCTTTTTCTGCTTATGAGGTGCTGAGGAATCAAACCCAGAGCTTCATGCATGCCAGGCAAGCACTCTACCACTGAGCCACATTCTCAGCCCCATATATTTCTTTTTGGACAATGTCCTCCCTTCCTTCACTTTCCCCAAATAATAGTTCTTATTTGGATTCTTAGATATTGCTCCAGCTGTGCCTGGCATAGTAGCACATGCCTGTAATCCCAGCACTCTGGAAGTGAGGCTAGAGGATTGAAAGTTTGACCTGGCCTATATAGCAACACTCTGAGAAAGGAGATGGAGAGAAGGGGGGAGGGGAAGGAAGAGGAAAAAGAGAAAAGGGAAAAGAAAAGAAAGGGACAAGAGGAGGAAAGGGAAGGAGAAAGGAGGAGGGGAAGAGAGAAGGGAGAGTGGGGAGGGGATAGGAAAGAGGGAAAGGAAAAGAGAGAAAAAGAAAGAAAAGGAAAAGGGAGAGGAGAGGAGGGGAGGGGAAGGGAGAGGAAGGGAGAGAAAGTGGGGGGAGATCTCTCCTGCAGGTTATCCCAATTATTTCTCTTTTTATCAGAATTCCAAACAAAAATTAGTTAACTCCTAGCTCAAAAAGCCTTAGATCTTCACTTGGAGAAAGATGTCATTTTAAACATAAAACAAGAAAAGTCATTCAATTTAACATGTCGTATTAGAGTTAATTTAATGTCAGTAGTAGAGTGAGATAGTTAATCCTACAAATCATTAATCAGGCAAAGTATCTGGGTTCTACTCTGGGTGTTGTCACTAAATTGGCTTTAAAACTTGAATAAATCATTTCCCATCCCATGCTTCAGTTTCCCCATCTGGAACATGAGGAAGTTGGCCTAGATGACTTAGCACTAAGAATAGTGAGTGTGAAAGCTAACTGCTTAGAATTGAACCCAAGATTTTTCCTTTGCTATCAATAAGGTTTAGCTCACCTCAGTTTCCCCACCTATAAAGTGGAAACAATTATGTTAGGTACCTGGCAAAATAATTGGAGAATAATTAAATGAGATGATGCATAGAATACATTAAAATGGTGGTTAGTACATGAATAAATATTAGGTTTTACACGGGAGGTCCTTTCCCTTCGATTTAAAACTCAGGATTCAGCTTATTATGTGAGCTGCTGAGGCTAAATCTGAACTCACTGAAAAAACTTATTTGATTAATGCAACAAATTGTTGCTGAGCACCGACTGTGTAATAGAAACTATGGAACTGAGGATGCCATAGTGAACAAAATGGAACTTTATCTCTCTTTTGTTAAACTTACATTAATTATAAAAGTACTTTGATTGTAAATACATAAAATTCCTAACAGAAAGGAAAATTCTCATAGAAATGAGAGCCACAGACGAAGAATCTTGACCTATGTTGGAACTGGCACTCTATGGATGAGCAAGATTTACTGAAGTAAGAAGTTGGGGAAAAGGAGTAAGGGACATCCCAGAAAGAACATAGGCAAAGGCCCTGTGGCAGAAAAAAGAACGTACTACTCAAGGAATTGGAAGATAGGTGGTGTGGTTGAGAAGTGTTGGAAAGATGAGATTAAAAAACAACACTTTGGGCTGGGAAGGTGGCTCAGTGGTAGAGTGCTTGCCTTGCAAGCCTGAGGCCCTGGGTTCGATTCCTCAGCACCACATAAGCAAAAAGAAAAAAGCCGGAAGTGGCACTGTGGCTCAAGTGGTAGAGCGCTAGCCTTGAGCTGAAGAGCTGTGGGACAGCGCCCAGACCCAGAGTTCAGGCCCCACAACCAGACCCCCCCAAAAAAACAACCCCAAAAAAACCCACTTTAATCATTTCAACCTGGTCTCAGTTTATGGGAATTTTAACTATGTGATATGAGATGGTATAATACTAAATATTATGTTTGAATGTGTACAGCTTTTGAAATATTTCAACTAAAGAATCAAGAGCATAATGAATTTGAAAACAGGTAGGTAAGTAAAAGATATAGTAGTATACAGTTGTCATAGTTCATCTCATCATTACCTAAAAATGCCTTCTGTCTTTTCTCAAAATTATACTAACTTTGAGATATGAAAGCCATTCATGAACATCAATCTCACAAAAAATGCAGACAGACTTCACATGTCTTTGGTTTTAAGTTGATCTCAGTGGACCATATTTTGAGTCTACCAGCTCAAGCATTGCTTCTAACCATGCAATGCATAAACATTACTGTTCAGTCGCTGATAGTAATTATACTTACCATATTCAGAGAACAGATCTGTTATTTCCATGCATGATCCACCTTTCCTATTTCATTGCATATCTTAGAATTTATTTTGAAAATAGTGTCTATCTTAGATAAAATATGATAGCAATCATCATTTATGATCTTCCGCCTCCCTGCCACAAGGGATCGCTGTTGTTGCTGAGGTTTTTGTCCTTGCTAATGTTGCTTGGATATTTCATGACTTTCCTGGACTAATTCTATAGTGTCTGTCTCCCTCTAATGTACAACCACTGAAGTGTATAATCAGTTATTTTTCTTAACTCATTTTTTCTAATGGTTAAGTTTGGTTTCTGCTCTAATCGGAATGTTTCTGTCTCTCTATAATTCACACACTAACTTCCAAGATGATGGTATTAAAATATGGGGCTTTGGGCTAGGAAGGTGGCTCAGTGGTAGACTGCTTGCCTTGCATGCATGAGGCCCTGGGTTCGATTCCTCAGCCCCTCATAAGCAGAAAAAGCTGGAAGTGGCGCTATGGCTCAAGTGGTACAATGCTAGCCTTGAGCTGAAGAGCTGAGGGACAGCACCCAGGCCCAGAGTTCAGGCACCATGACAGAAAGCAAGAAAGCAAGAAAGAAATGGAGCTTTTAAGAAGTAATTTTGTCATGAGGGTTTCGCCATCATGAATGGAGTTGGTGCCCTTTTAAAGTGGCTTTAGGAAGCTCTTTTATTCTTCTACCACATGAGCACGCAGGGGATGTGTGTGTGTGTGTGTGTGTGTGTGTGCACGCGCGCTCATGTGTGCATGCTCGCACACATGCTCACGCTCATGTACACATGCATACTGGTACTGAGGCTTGAACTCAGGACCTAGCTACTGTCCCTAAGCATTTCTGCTCAAGGCTGACACTGTACCACTTGAGCCACAGAAACACTTTTGGCTTTTAGATGGTTAATTGGAGATGAGACTCATGAACTTTCCTGCTTGGGCTGCCTTTGAACCATGGCCCTCAGATCTCAGTGTGAGCCACTGGTACTGGGTAAAAGAAATCATCTTCAAAGCAGAGGGCAAGCTTCACCAAGCTCTAAGTCTACTAATTCTTTGATCCTGGACTTCCAAGGCTCTGCAACAATAAGAAATAAAGCTGTTGTGCTGGCTTTGGCAGCACATATACTAAAAATTGGAACAATACAGAGAAGATTAGCATGGCCCCTGCACAAGGATGGCACGCAAATTCGTGAAGCGTTCCTTATTTTTACTTCATTCATTTTGTCATAAAGAAGCTCTTGCCCTTTAAAATTAAGTATGATGTTAAAATAAATAAATCTTTGGGGCTGGGAAGGTGGCTCAGTGGTAGAGCGCTTGCCTTGCATGCCTGAGGCCCTGAGTTCGACTCCTCAGCACCACATAAGCATAGAGAAAAAAGCCAGAAGTGACACTGTGGCTCAAGTGGTAGAGCGCTAGCCTTGAGCTGAAGAGCTGAGGGACAATGCCCAGGCCCAGAGTTCAGGCCCCATGACCGGGCCCCCCCCCCCCAAAAATAAATCTTTGGAATATATTTGTATGGCCAAATGTCCACTCACATTTGCATAGTCATTTCTGTGCCATGACTTTAACTCTTGTAAGATATTTCCAAATAAATTAAGACATCATTTTCTTTTTTTTGAGGGGGGGTCCAGTCATGGGGCCTGAACTCTGGGTCTGGGCGCTATCCCTCAGCTCTTCAGCTCAAGGATAGCGCTCTACCACTTGAGCCACAGCACCACTTCTGGCTTTTTTCTGTTTGCTTATGTGGTGCTGAGGAGTCAAACCCAGGGCCTCAGGCATGCAAAGCAAGTGCTCTACCACTGAGCCACCTTCCCAGTCCCAGACATCTTTTTTCTAAAAAAAAAAGAAAAGAAAAGAAATAAAGCTGCCTTGTTTATCAATTACTCATGTAATGTTATATTTATTATAGTAGCATTAGAAGACTGGGAGAGCTTCCTAGGAGTCATCTTTAGGTCAGCCTTACTTAGTGATCAATAAATATTTACTGTGTGAAACAGGTTGTTTAAAACCCTGGAGGCATTATAAAGTTTCTATCCTTTGCTGAGGTTGTAGTGGTTGAGGCCTACACTCAAAGTTCAGGCAGTTAACAGATCTGCTGTGACTTTTACTTTTTGTATCTACAGAGTCTAACCATCAACAGGAAGGAGTAGACAGATGGTGCCTCTCTAGTCTTTTCTTAGATTCTTTTTTCGTTGTTGTTGGTCGTGGGGCCTGAACTCTGGGCCTGGGCACTGTCCCTCAACTCTTCAGCTCAAGATTAGTGCTCTACCACTTGAGCCAGAGTTCCACTTCTAGCTTTTTCTGCTTATGTGGTGCTGAGGAATAGAACCCAGGGTCTCATGCATGCAAGGCAAGTACTCTACCTCTGAGCCACCTTCCCAGCCCTTTTCTTAGATTCTTAATCCTACATATACACACAAACTTCCACGTCCCCACCACCACCCCACAGCACTGCCTGGCCCCAAAATAACATGTCAGCCTGTTTAATATTTTCTACAGTGGTCTCATTCTCCAGATGGCCACTTCAAATTTTTGGCTGGTCTCTGACTTACCCAGCCAGTATCAACCAGCATTACAGCTTCAAATAGCTATAATATTGACCTTTGGGTTTTTTGATACTGGTCACCATTACTTTCAACAATGTCCCTGGACATTTGTATTTCATCAGGGCTCCAAATCTAGACAGTCACCTCCAGCCAGCAACAAGGGTTGATGGTCTTCATAAATAGTGCCCTCCCCCCGCAGTTTGGGTAGGTGGGAAAGGGGAAATAGATGGAAAGAAGACTCGAGTTAAAAAGATCTCAATGAGCCAGGCATCAGTGGCTCATGCGTGCAATTCTAGCTACTCAGGAGGCTGAGGTCTGAAGATCATGGTTCAAAGCCAGCCCAGGCAGGAAAGTCCATGAAACTCTTATCTCCAATTAACCACAGAAAACCAGAAGTGGTGCTGTGACTCAAGTGGTAGAGCACTTGCCTTGAGCTGAAGAGCTCAGGGACAGCACCCAGGCCCAGAGTTCAAGCTCCACGACTGAAAAAAAAAAAAGAAAGTAACCAGTTCAAAAGGGCTGGAGGCATGGCTCAGCAACAGAGTGCCTGCCTATCAAACACATGGCACTGAGTTTCAAACCCAGCATTGTAACAACAACAACAATAATAATAATAATAATAATAATAATTGCTATTATCCTTGGCATTATATCAGAGCATAAAAAGAACTGGGGACATGACTCAAGCAGGAGAGACTTTCCTAGCAAGCACAAAACCCAAGTCTAGTCTGACCTACTTAAAAAGTTCCTCTCCCAAAATAAAATCTTTGTATTTTACCCTAGTTTAATTCTGTGATTTAGTGTAGATATGGGTTAGAAATACAACCAGGCTTCAGGACAATGTTTAAGTAACTAGCTATTCTCTCATATGAGTGTACAATTTCAGACTAAATGTTCTTTTTTATTTCTTTTCATTTTATTTTATTTTTTAGTCAGACATGGGGCCTGATCTCTGGGCCTGGGCGCTGTCTCTCAGCTCTTCAGCTCAAGGCTAGCACTCTACCACTTGAGCCACAGCACCACTTCCAGCTTTTCTGCTTATGTGGTGCTGAGGAATCGAACCCAGGGCCTCATGCATGCAAGGCAAGCACTCTACCACTGAGCCACCTTCTCAGCCCCCTCAGACTAAATGTTCTAACAGTGTGATTACACTGTCTGTGGAATTTAATAAACGAATCATATTTTCAGACATGGAAGAAATGAGTGTACAATCTAAGAATTACATTTTTAATAAATTAATTGTGAATGGGTAATTAAAAATTAACTTCCCAGTATAAAATTGTGGGCTGGGAATGTGGCTTAGTGGCAGAGTTCTTGCCTACCATGTATGAGGCCCTGGGTTCAATTCCTGTATACCATATAATAAATAAATAAATAAATAAATTGCAAGACTAAAACATATCCATGCGTTTATTGCATACAGCATAAGGTTTTGAAGAATCATCGCATAGTGAATTAACTAAACCTAGTTAATCAGCGTGTGTATTACCTCATTTTGTAGTGAAAACTTACAGCATCTACTCTCTTAGCCTTTCTCAAACATAAAATATTCATGTCTCTCTCCCGGTACTGCTATACAAAGTCAGAATAAAATATTACTGTCTCAAGCCATGCCTTGGATTTTCTAGTATTTCTCAAAAGGGCTGGTGCTGTACTGAGACCACCCTAAAAGGCTTTTTGGGTCCGGTCGTGGGGCCTGAACTCTGGGCCTGGGTGCTGTCCCTCAGCTCTTCAGCTCAAGGCTAGTACTCTACCACTTGAGCCACAGTGCCACTTCCGGCTTTTTTTTTTCTGCTTATGTGGTGCTGAGGAATCGAACCCAGGGCCTCATGCATGCCAGGCAAGCGCTCTACCACTGAGCCATCTTCCCAGCCCCCTAAAAGGCTTTTTATCTCTTGAAAACCACCATTGAGTATTCTTTCCAATGAGGAATAAATATACCTCTCTGCATAAAGAATCAAACAGGTGTACAGGACTAACTTTCAACTGAATGCTTCAATATCATATTTCTCCAATGCCTTACATCATACCTTTGAAAACATACAAGTAGGTCATTGTCTTGTGCAGCCTTGACAACATTTATGTTTCGGTTCTACTTTAGAGTGGTCATATGACTGGCTTTCCCTGAGCTCACTAATCCTTAAGATGACTCAGTAAGGTACGTAGGGGAGGGGCAGATCTCCATTTTGTATTTGAGGAAAATTTAAAAGATGCAGATATGGAAGTGGCGCTGTAGCTCAAGTGGTAGAGCGCTCGCCTTGAGTTGAAGAGCTGAGGGACAACGCCCAGGCCCAGAGTTCAAGCCCCACGACAAAAAAAAAAAAAAACCAAAACTATATAGAGCACTCAGAACCTCGGCGATTTAAAAAAAAAAAAACCATTATTGTTGGGGCTGGGAAGGTGGCTCAGTGGTAGAGCGCTTGCCTTGCAAGCCTGAGGCCCTGGGTTCGATTCCTCAGCACCATATAAGAAAAAAGAAAAAAGCCGGAAGTGGCGCTGTAGCTCAAGTGGTAGAGCGCTAGCCTTGAGCTTTAGAGCTGAGGGACAGCGCCCAGGCCCAGAGTTCAGGCCCCACAACCGGACCCAAAATAAATAAATAAATAAATAAAAGATGCAGATATAAAGAGTTAGTGTTGGAACCAAAACTTGAAATCAGGTTTTCTGATTCTCTAATTTAGCCTCTTGCTCCTGTAAAAAACAAGTTCTGATATGAAGATGATAATGATAAGAACAAGTTATAATAAGCATAATAATTTCACAAAATGTAAAATGTTAGTCTTTCAACTTTCTTGACTTCTGCAAAGATAGCCTTAAAAAACCCCAGAAAAATAAATGTCAACTATATTCCTGTCAAAGTGAAGTCGAGGTTCTGCGTGAAAACAACAAACTCCAAAATATGTCATTCAGCAAACACAAGTATTTTTAATTTGCATATTACCAAAGAACGTTAGCAAGAGGACTCTGCTCATCACTGACATCTAAAGTCCCAGACTTGGGTTGAGAATGTGGCTTAGTGGTAGAGTGCTTGCCTAGCATGCATGAAACCCTAGATTCAATTTCCCAGTACCACATACACCAAAAAAGCTGAAAGTGGCACTGTGGCTCAAGTAGTAGAGTGCTAGCCTTAAGCAAAGAAGCTCAGGAACAGTGTCCAGGCCCGAGTTCAAGACTCCATGACTGGCAATAAGTAAATAAATAAATAGTCCCAGGCTTATGGAAGATCCCTCTTTTTTTTTTTTTTTTTTTTTTTTTGGCCAGTCATGGGGCTTGAACTCAGGGCCTGGGCACTTGTCCCTGAGCTTCAAGGCTAGCACTCTACCACTTGAGCCACAGCACCACTTCTGGCTTTTTCTGTGTATGTACTACTGAGGAACCAAACTCAGGGCTTCATGCATGCTAGGCAAGCACTCTAAGCCACATTCTCAGCCCTGGAGGATCTATCTTAGCCCTCCCTTTTTGGCAATGCTGGTGTTTGAACTCAGGATCATACACTTGCTAGGCACATACATCCCACACAGAGGCGCACTTGAGCCATGCTCTGCCTACTTTCAGGCTTCCCATACTTGCTGGAATCATAGACATGTGTTGTACTACTATGTCCTTTCATGCTTTGTGGTGATGGAGGCCTATGGATTTTTTTGCCTGGGCTGGCCTGGAACTTGGATTCTCCTGATCTCAGTCTTCCACATAGCTAAAATTACAGTCATGAGCCACTGGTACCCAGCTTCACACTTTTAGGATCAACTCAACTGTGGCTTTTAAAACTTCTGGCCAACCCGGGCACTGGTGGCTAACAACTGTAATCCTAGCTACTTAGAAGGCTAAGATTGGAGAATAGTGGTTTGAAGGCAGCCCAGCCAGAAAAGTCCTCATAACACTATTATCTCCAATTAACCACTCAAAAACCGTATGTGATGCTGTGGCTCAAGTGGTAGAGCACTCAACCTTGAGCTGAATTGCTCAGAGACAGCACCCGGGCCCCACAATCAACAACAACAAAAAAAACTGCCTTTATACAGGCTTCTTTGAACTCATGGTAGGCAGAGATGTGTAATCCTATTCTGTGAGAAAAAATATGAATATCTAATGAAAAATACGACTATCACTACTATCTCATACATTCATTTTTTTTCTCTCAGTATCTGATTTTATTCAACCAATAAATCTTAGGCACCCACTGATGTGTCAGGCACTTTCCTAGGCAATCAAGGAAGGGGGTGACATCTGCTTAATAGATAGGGTAACCTGTCAAACACAGAAATACAGAGCACATCACACAGTAATAGTAATAGAAGAACAAAACTAGGGAAGGGAAGCTGTGATGTGAAGGCTTCACTTGAGCAGGGAGCATTCCAGCACAGGTCTAAAAAAGGTAAGAAAATGAATCATGTGCACAGGGTAAAGGGAAAAGTTAAGCTGGAAGCCTGTGGCTCATGCCTGGAATCCTAGCTACTCAAGAAGCTGAGGGGCTGGGAAGGTGGCTCAGTGGTAGAGTGCTTGCCTAGCATGCATGAAGCCCTGGGTTTGATTCTTCAATACCACAGAACAGAAAAAGCCAGAAGTGGCACTGTGGCTCAAGTGGTAGAGTGCTAGCCTTGAGCAAAAGAACTCAAGGACAGTGCCCAGGCCCTGAGTTCAAGCCCCAGGATTGGTGGGGAAAATAAAGAATAAGATGCTGAGATCTAAGGATCACAATTCAAAGCTAGCCTGGGTAGAGAAGTCTTTGAGACTCTTATCTCCAGCTAACCACCAAAAAGTCTGAAGTAAAGGGGTAGCTCAAGTAGTAGAATATGAGCACTGAGTGAAAAAGCCAAGTCAGAGTATGAGGCTCTGAGTTCAAGCCCCATTACTGGCCCCCAAAAAGAGAAAGAGAAAAGCTAAATGCAGGCCCAGGTGTAGTCACTTAGTAAGAGCCATAAGAGCAAGGGAGTTGAGGGCAGTAAGGCAGTGGAAGAAGGGGTTCAGCTAGGTCCTCTGGCCACTGCAGGATGCCCACTTTTACTCTGTGTAAACTGGACGTCTTCTGGTGGCAAGGTGGGGATTTGGGAAAACAGGTTGTCCACATTCTTCACTGCTTGCAATCTGTGTGATATAATAATACAGGTCCCCCAAAGCCCTGTTGTCAAATCGGTGGCTGCTAAGGGAAGGAGATGGTCGCTAGAGTTCTTAGGCACCTCCTGCAGCCATAGGCACTATTCTTTTTGCTAGTTTGAGGTCACAGAGAAATGAGTCAAGGTGTAACCACTCTCTAAACCAAGCAAGGTAAATACACATATGGAACCTGAGCTTCACAACACTGGGAGACAAAAACTAAGTCTCCATTCATGAGGAATACACAATACTCAGGATATCTGATTGCTGACAAATACTCACTGACCTCTCCCTTGAACAGGAGATGGTTTTTCATTACTTTTTTTGTCTGAGGTTTGAACTCAGGGCCTCATACTATCCTTGAGTGCTTTTGTGTGATGGTGGCACTCTACCACTTTGAGCCACAGTGTCACTTTCAGTTTTCTGGTGGTTAATTAGAGATAAGAATCTCATGGACTTTCCTGCCAGGACTGCTTTTGAATATGGATCCTCAGAGCTGAGCCTCCTGAGTAGCTAGGATTACAGATGTGAGCCACCAGTACCTGGCTTCATTACTTGATATATTATTTTTGACATTTTTATTAGCATTTATTAATTGTATAAACAAGGAGGTTTCATTGTAACATCTCTACAAATGTATACATTATGCAAGCCTCTCAATAAATGAATCCCCTCTACCATTCTTCTTTACCACCTCTTTCCTTTACTTCATATTTATATATGTATATTGTCTGTTGTGGGGCTTGAACTCTGGGCCTAGGTACCCTGAGCAATTCAGCTCAAGTAAACGTTCCACCACATGAGCCACAGTGCCTCTTCCGGTTTTATGGTGGTTAAGTGGAGATAAGAATCTCACAAACTTTCCTGCTCAGGCTGGCTTTGAACTGCGATCCTCAATTTTAGCCTCCTGAGAAGCAAGGATTATAGTTGTGAGCTACCATCACCCAGCTTTTATATATTCTTAATTGAGATATAAGACTATGATCCTATTTCTAAAGAACCCTAGAAACTCCACCCCCAAGCATCTAGAGTTGATCAATAACTTAGACAAAATCAACTCACAAGAATCAGTAGCTTAGCAGCTAGGAATAATTTGCTTAGTGGTAGAGTGCTTGCCTAGCATTCATGAAGCCCTGAGTTTGATTCCTCAGTACCACATAAACAGAAAAAACTGAAAGTGGTGTTGTGGCTCAAGTGGTAGAGTGCTAGCCTTGAGCAAAAGAAGGTCAGGGACAGTGCCTAGGCCCTGAGTTCAAAACCCAGGACTGGCAAAAAAAAAAATCAGCTTTAGCCGGATGCTGGTGGCTCATGCCTATAATCTTAGTGACTCAGGAGGCTGAGATCTGAGGAATGCAGTTCAAAGCCAGCCCAAACAGGAAAGCCTGTGAGACTCTTATTTCCAATTAACCACCAGAAAATAGAAAGGATCACTGTGGGTCAAAGTGGTAGAGTACTAGCCTTGAGCAAAAGAGCTCAGGAGCAGTGCCCAGCCTCCCAGATCAAGCCCCATGACCAACAAAAAAAAAGTCTAGTAGCTTTTCTCTACACCAAGAATGTGCAAACAGAGAGAAAGGTCAGGAAAACCATTCCATTTACAATAGACTAAAAAAATAACATTTAGGAAAAAAAAAAAAACCTAGCCAAGAAAGTAAAGAACCTCTACAAAAACTATAAAACTATAAAAATCTGAAGAAATCAAAGAAGACACTAGGAAATGGACATTTTCTCATGTTCATGGATTGGCAGAATTAATATCTTAAAAATGGCCATATTGGCTTGGAATGTGGCTTAGTGATAGAGTGCTTGCCTAGCATGCATGAAGCCCTGGATTCGATTCCTCAGTTCTACATAAACAGAAAAAGCCAGAAGTGGTGCTGTGGCTCAATGGTGGAGTGCTAGCCTTGAGCACAGAGTGGCTCAGGGACAGTGCCCAGGCCCTGAGTTCAAGCCTCAGAACCAGCAAAAAAAATGGCCATACTGCTAAAGGCAATCTACAAATTCAGTGCAATATCCATCAAAATCCCAATGTCATTCTTTGCTGAGTCCGAGAAAAAATTATTCAAGTTGGGTGCCGGTGGCTCACACCTATAATCCTAGCTACTCAGGAGGCTGAGATCTGAGGATCACAGTTCAAAGCCAGCCTGGGAATGAAAGTCTGTTAAACTCTTCTCTCCAATTAACCACTAGAAAAGCAGAAGTGTTGCTATGGCTCAGGTGGTAGAGCACTCGCCTTGAGCTGAAGTGCTCAGGGACAGTGCCCAGGCACAGAATTCAAGTTCTACAACCGACAAAAATTTTTTTAAATGATTCAAACGTTCATATGAAACCACAAAGACCCTGAATAGCCAAGAAAATTTGGGCAAAACAAAAAGCAGTGCTGGAGGTATCATAATTCCAGACCTCACACTTTACTACAGAGTTATAATTAAAAAAAAAAAAAAAAAGTTTGGCACTTGCATTAAAGCAGGCCTGAAAACCAATGGAATAGACTATAAGACCCAGAAATGAACCCATATACTTACATTCATCTAATATTTGACAAGGGAGCCCAAAATATATGTTGAATAAATGACAGCCTCTTCAACAAATGGCACTGGGAAACTGGACATCTATATGTAGAAGACTAAAATTGGATCCATGTCTGTCACCTTGCACTAACATCAACTCAAAATGGATCAAAGACCTGAAACCTTGAAAATACTACAAGATGGAACCAGGGAAATATTAACTTAATGGCATAGGCAGAACCTTTCTGAGGAGAGTTCCAAGGGCTCAGAAAATAGGAAAGATACTTGACAGAATTGCATCAAACTAAAAAGGTTTCGCACAGCAAAAGACATGTGTACTAGGCTAAAAAGACAACCTACAGCTATACACCTGACAAGGGCCTATTATCTAGAATAAACAAGGAGCTCAAAAAACCAATTCCTTCCAAAATTTAATAATCCAGTTAGGGGCTGGGAAGGTGGCTCAGTGGTAGAGTGCTTGCCTTACATGCATGAGGCCCTGGGTTTGATTCCTCAGCACCACATAAACAGAAAAAAAAAATGGAAGTGGTGCTGTAGCTCAAGTGGTAGGTAGAATGCTAGCCTTGAGCTGAAAAGCTGAAGGACAGCGCCCAGGCCCAGAGTTCAAGCCCCATGACCTGGGAAAAAAAACAATCCAGTTAGTATATAAGCAAAGGACTTAGAGACATCTCAGAAGAAGTAAAAATGATCAATAAACACACAAGGAAATGCTTAACATCCCTGGTCATAATGGAAATGAAACTCAAAACAACTCTGAAATTCCATCTCACCTCAGTAAGATTGGCTACCTGTTTTGTTTACCAAAATGAATGCTAGGAAGTAGAAACATGTTTTGGGGGATGGGAATGAGGGGCACACAAGTAAGTGGAGGGAGGAATGGTGAACAAATGCAGTCATTATATTTAATATACATTATGCAAAATTGAACCACATAACTTGAGGGTAGGGATGGGACAGGAAAAAGTGGGGAGAATAATGAGGGGTGACATTGATCAAGATGCATTATACTTATAACTTGACTTATGGAATTGTAACCTCTTTATACAACTACTTGTTTTGTTTTGTTTTTGTCGGTCTTAGGGATTAAACTCTGGGTCTGGGCGCTGTTCCTCAGTTCTTCAGCTCCAGGCAAGTGCTCTACCACTTGAGCTACAGCGCCACTTCCAGTTTTCTCAGTGGTTTACTAGAGATAAGAGTCATGGACTTTCCTGCCCCAGCTGGCTTTGAATTGCGATCCTCAGATCTCAGCCTCCTGAGTAGCTAGGATTATAGGTGTGAGCCACCAGCACCTGGCTATACAACTACTTAATAACTTTTTTTTTAAAAAAAGATTTTTGCTGGGAGATACAACCTACACAAACAAAAAGATTTTTAATGAAAAAATATGTTCTGGGCTGGGAATGTGGTTTAGTGGTAGAGTGCTTGCCTAACATGCATGAAGCCCTGGGTTCGATTCCTCAGTACCACATAAACAGAAAAAGCTGGAAGTGGTACTGTGGCTCATGTGGTAGAGTGCTAGCCTTGAGCAAAAGAAGCTCAAGGACAGTGCCCAGGCCCAGATTTCAAGCCCCAGGACTGGCAAAAAAAAAAAAAAAAATATATATATATATATATATATATATATATATATATATATATATATATATATATATATAGTCTATTAAAAACAAAGATAGGCTGGGAGTATTGTTCAAGTGGTAGAACACTTTGCTAGCAAGCCCAAGCAGCTCCATTACAACCAGAGAGAGAGAGAGAGAGAGAGAGAGAGAGAGAAGGAGGAGGAGGAAGAAGAGAAAGAGGAGGAGGAGGAGGAGGAGGAGGAGGAGGAGGAGGAGGAGGAGGAGGAGGAGGAGGAGGAGGAGGAGGAGGAGGAGGAGGAGGAGAGAAAAGGAAATGGAATCAGGAAGTATAATTGAATGGCTTCAATTTCTTGACAAAGTAATTGGTAAGAAGTGGTTTCTTTCAGAAAAGCCAAGAGAGAATTTCATTGATATAGAACCTACTCTTAACGAAGACATTGTGCACACTGGTGAAGTGACAATAAAATATTTAGAAGACTGCATAAACTAAATTGATAAAGCAGTGGCAGAACTGTCTAATTTTGGAAGCTTTAATAAAAGAGTGTGAAATATACAGTAAGGTGACTAGTTAATAATAATGTATTGTATATTTCAAAACTAAGAGAATATTTCAAATGTCTCACTATGAAAGAATTACAATATATATCCAATAGCTTGATGTAATCATTCCACATTGAATACATATGTCAAAGTATATTTTGCCTCATAAATAAGATCAGGAGTGGTAGCATGCACCTGTCATTCCAGTGAGATGGAGGTTGAAACAGGAATATCATTGAGCCCAAGAATTCCAGGACAACATAATAAATCTCTGTTTCAGAAAAGACAGTGCTATTAATTATAGTCACCATGCTATATATTAGATTCTTAGATGTTGTTTTTTAAAAGTTGTAAAGCAGGGCTGGGAATGTGGTTTAGTGGTAGAGTGCTTGCCTAGCATGCGTGAAACTCTAGGTTCTATTCCTCAGTACCACTTAAACAGAAAAAGCCAGAAGAGGCGCTGTGGCTCAAATGGTAGAGTGCTAGCCTTGAGCAAAGGAAGCTCAGGAACAAGTGCCCAGGCTCTGAGTTTAAGCCCCAGGACTGGCAAAAAAAAAAAAAAAAAAAAAAAAAAAAAAGGTTGTAAAGTAGCATGAATAGTATGCTAATATATTTTGTCAGTTGTGGGGCCTGAACTCTGAGCCTGGGCGCTGTCCCTCAACTCTTCAGCCCAAGGCTAGCGCTCTACCAGTTGAGTCACAGTACCACTTCCCGCTTTTTCTGCTTACGTAGTGCTGAGGAATCGAACCCATGGCCTCATGCATGCAAAGCAAGCACTCTACCACTGAGCCACCTTCCCAGTCCAATATGCTAATAGTTGCATGTTGCTAATTCTCCAAAAATAATGCCTTTAAAATACTTTATTTGGCCAGGCATGATGGATCATATCAGTCTGTAATCCTAGTTACTTGAGAGACAGAAACAATTCTGTGTGTTTGTATTGGTCGTGTGTGTGTGTGTGTGTGTGTGTGTGTGTGTGTGTGTGTGTGTGTGTGTGTGTGTGTGTGTGTGTGTGTGTGTGTGTGTGTGGTTAACTGGGGATAGAAGTCACACTGACTTACCTGACCAGGCTGGTTTTGAACCATTACCCTCAGATCTTAGCCTTCTGAGTAGCTAGGATTACAAGCATGAGCCACTGGCATATGGCTAAACAAAATCTTTTTCAGCTGAGCAATTTTCCATGTGATAAAATATAGCAATATAATGAGCATTTGGGCTTCTAATATTCAATGATTGTGAACAAAGATAATGTGTTTTTTTTAACACATACTCATTCTTTGGGGGCGGGGGGGAAGTCCTTGGTTTTTAACTCAGAGCCTAGGTATTGTCCCTGAATATCTTTGTGCTCAAGGCTAGTGCTCTACCACTTGAACCACAGTGCCACTTCTGGCTTTTTTTGCCAGTCCTGGGGCTTAAACTCAGGGTCTGGGCACACTGTCCCTAGCTTCTTTTGCTCAAGGCTAGCATGCTACCACTTGAGCCACAGTGCCCACTTTCGGCTTTTTCTGTATATGTGGTTCTGAGGAATTGAACCCAGGGCTTCATGCATGCTAGGCAAGCACTTTACCACTAAGCCACATTCCCCACCCAAATTCTGGCTTTTTTTAGTAGTTTATTGGAGATAAGAGTCTCATGGGGACTTTTCTGTCTGGGCTGGCTTTGAACCACAATCCTCAGGTGTCAGCCTCTTAACTAGCTAGGATTACAGGTGTAAGCCACCAGTACCCAGCTCGCATGCTTTACTGTTCAAGACAGTAGCAGAACTTGTTTCCCTCTTAACCACCCTATTTCCCTGGCATGGATACAGATTTGGTAGATGAGCACTGATTGGTAATAAGGTGGTACATATGATGTATTCTGCACTATGTACATTATCAATGTGATGACTTAACTAGAGATGTTACTGGTTTGTTTGTCTGGCTTCTAAGCCCTCCTTTCCTCTATGACAGCTCTTGAACTGGTTTCAATTGTTCCATTGTCAACCTCCCAAAGACTCAAAAGGTACTGGGATTTATGGGAACCAGATCAAGAAATATAATATCCCAGAGTACATGGGCAATATGGTTGCTTCTAAAAGGGAAGAGGGCTGGGTGCCAGTAGCTTATGCCTGTAATACTAGGTACTCAGGAGACTGAGATCTGAGAATTGCCAGCCTGCGAAGAAAAGTCCTTGAGACTCTTATGGCCAATTAACCATTCAAAAACTGGAAGTGGTGTTGTGTCTCAAGTAGTAGAGCACTAGCCTTGAGCACAAAGAAGCTCAAGGACAGCACTCAGGCCCTAAGTTCAAGCCCCATAATCAACAATAAAATAAAATAAAATAAAATGGAGGTGGTCCTCTCCTCACAAATGGAAAAAGAAAAAGAAAGAACTCACAAATAATCCAAAGCAAACTTCAGAACCAAACACACACACGCACACACACACACACACACACACACACACACACACACACACAATTGTTATAGCAGTAATGCTTTGGCCTTGAGAATCTGGTTGGCACAGCAACAGCTTAAGGACCTTGGCAGTAGGCAGGGCAACCACACTGTGTTTTAAATGAACAGAGAACCACAGCCCAGTAGACCATTTTAGCTTTAGAAATGTCAGAAGGCACACCAAAGGATTACTGGAAAATAAACACAGAGAAGACTTAAAATCTTAGCAGTCAATCTTAGACTACTGAAAGGAAAAAGAAGGTTGTACCTCCAAAGATATTACTAAGCCTAAAATTAATGTTTATAAACATAGATTATTGTATCTATCTGTCATAACTATATTTATTGCTTATTTATTCAAAAAATCTAATATATATTTAAGGCATACACTTGACATTTTAATATGAGACTTGGAAAGAGAAGGAGAATACTTTTCAGGTATTAGGTCCATGGAGGTAGTTCACACTCAATTTTTTTTTGCCAGTCCTGGGACTTGAACTCAGGGCCTGGGTTCTGTCCCTGAGCTTTTTGGCTCAAGGTTAGCACTCTACCACTTCAGCCACAGAACCACTTCTGGCTTTTTCTGTTTATGCGGTACTGAGGAATCCAACCCAAGGCTTCATGCATGCTAGGCAAGCTCTACCATTAAGTCGCCTTTCAAGCCCTTCAAACTGCTTTGTAACTGTTACTATGATACCGCAAAACCTAAAGGCCTACGTTAAGAAAATGAATGTTGGGGCTGGGAAGGTGGCTCCAAGTTGGGCACTGGTGACTCATAACTGTATTCCTAGCTACTCAGTAGACTGAGATGTGAAGATCATAACCAGAGTGGGCAGGAAAGTCCATGAGATTCTTTTTTTTTTAATTAATTTATTTTTTTATTGTGAAAATACTGTACAGAGGGGTTATAATTACATGGGCAAGATAAGGAGTACATTTCTTATCAAGCGTTGTAGTCTCCTCCTTTGTTTCCCCTTCCCATCCCTTCTCATCCTCCCCCAGCCCCCCCACCCAATCCTCCCCCCCCCAAAGTTGTAAAATTTATTTTTGACATAACAACTTGTACATCTCATTGTTGCAATGGGTCCACCTGTGTCCCTATTTAAACGATTTGTTTTTCCCCTTCCCCTCCACAAATTATACCGACATCAAATACATCAAAAACAGGGGTTATACTGTGGGGGAAGGACATAAAAAGCAACAAAGAAATAATCTTATAAATATGTTAGAAACAATCGCATGAAAGAAAAAAAAACATTTGAATACATATCTTAGGGTTCATTTCCCTAACATCACCTTATCTGGCCTTTTCTGCTTGACTCAGACATATACTAGATATTGCAAATAAGGGAAACCATGGGACCTATGTTTCTTTGGGCCTGGCTTGTTAGGAAATGGAAAGGCTTGGAAAAAATTATATTAAGTGAAGTAATCCATGAGACTCTTATCTCCAATAAACTACTCAGAAAAGGCTAGAAGTTGTGCAGTGGCTCAAGAATTAGCTTTGAGGCTCTGGGTTCGATAACTCAGTACCACATAAGCAGAAAAAGCCAGAAGTGGCACTGTGTCTCAAGTGGTAGAGCACTAGCCTTGAGCTGAAGAGCTGAGGGACAGAGCCCAAGCCCAGAGTTCAGGACCCACGAATGACAAAAAAGAAAAAAAGGAAAGACGGGAGGGAAGGAGGGAGGGAGGGAGGGAAGAAGGAAGGAAGGAAGGAAGGCAGGCAGGCAGGCAGGCAGGCAGGCAGGCAGGCAGGCAGGCAGGCAGGAAGGCAGGAAGGCAGGAAGGCAGGAAGGAAGGAAGGAAGGAAGGAAGGAAGAAAGGAAGGAAGGAAGGAAGGAAGGTAGGAAGGAAGGAAGGAAGGAAGGTGAAAATCAGGCTGCTTTGGAGGCTGATATATGAGGATCCTGGTTCAAAGCTAGACCAGACCAGGCGCTGGTGGCTCACGCCTGTAGTCCTAGCTACTCAGGAGGCTGAGATCTGAGGATCATGGTTCAAAGCCAGCCCAGGCAGGAAAGTTCGTGAGACTCTTGTCTCCAATTAACCACCAGAAAACCGAAGTGGCATTGTGGCTCAAGTGGTTGAGCCCTAGCCTTGAGCTGAAGAGCTGAGGAACAGCATGCAGATCCAGAGTTCAAGCCCCATGCCAAACAACAACAACAACAACAACAAAAAAGCTAGACCACACAGACAAATCCAAGAGACTCATCTCCATTTAATCAGCAAAAAGTTGGAATTGGAGGTTGGCTCAAGTGGTAGAGCTCCAGTTTTGAGGAAAATGTTAAGGGAGAACACATTTAAGCTCTATTACTCATACAAACAGAAAGAGAGCAAGAGTGAGAGGGAGGGAGAGAGAGGGGGGGAGAGGGATAGAGAAGAAAATCAGCCTCCTAGCTGGGATGGTCATGTTTTAGAGCAGATCCATGCTGTGGTTCTGGCTACCTCTGAAGAAGGTTTTTTTCCTTGGTTTCTTTTAGAGATTTTTGAGGTTGACATTTAAAAGAATTTTATAACTACTTTCCATTTAATTGGTGTCCACTGGCTTACAGCTTGTCAGACTCTCACTGTGGCCACATACCTGAAATGTTATTTCATGGAGACATGAGGAAATTGTCCTGCCAACAATCCAACATCTTGTGTTTTTTAAATTTTCTTTTGTTGTTGTTTTTGTGCAGATCCTGGGGCTGGAAGTGAGGGCCTGGGGTGCTGTTCTTCAGATTCTTTTTCTTTTTGCTCAAGGCAAGTGCTCTACCACTTGAGCAATAGTGCCACTTCCGGCCTTTTCTGAGTAATGTATGAGAAATGAGAGTTTCATGGACTTTCCAGCCTGGGCTGGCTTTGAACTGTGATCCTCAAATCTCAGCCTCTTGAATAGGTAGGATTATAGCTATAAGCCACCAGCACCTAGCTGTTGTCTTTATTTTAAGACAGGTGAAGCCGGGCACCGGTGGCCTGTAATCCTAGCTATTCAGGAGGCTGAGATCTGAGGATCGTGGTTCAAAGCCAGCCTGGGCAAGAAAAGTCCGTGAGACTCTTATCTCCAATAAACCACTCAGAAAACCAGAAGTGTCACTATGGCTCAAGTGGTAGAGCACTCGCCTTGAATTAAAGAGCTCAGGGACAGCACCCAGGCCCAGAGTTCAAGCCCCATGAATAAATAAATAAATAACAGGTGGGTTTCACTGTATATCTCAGCCTAGATTTGAACTTCCTATGTAGCCCAGGATGCCCTCAAACTCACAATCCTCCTGCCACTTCCATCCAAGTATTCAAATTATAGGTATATACTACCATACTTGGCTCATGAAAAGTTATATTTCAGTCAATGCACTGCTTAGAATTTTGTCTCTGTCAGCCACCTTTCTTTGTCACAAGGGTAGTTCTGCATCTTCCCACAAATGCAAAATAGAAGATTTTTAGCAGATCTCACTCTCATGGTACAATCTGATATGGTTGAGAGGCTTCACTGTGGGTTTTAATTATTTACAAATGCCATTTTTTATTAATTTAAAAATGGAGCAGAGATCCTCAGGTAGTTACCTGAGGCCACATGAGTACTCTCTTCTCTTCAATCTTTACTGAGTATTGGGATCCTGTGGCTCTGTCTTTGGTGTGGGAGACTTACAAGGCTTCCTGATGAGCACAGGGAACATTAAACCAAGGTCTGCTGGATGGTATTTTTGATTTTAATAGTGACATTTTATACCATCAAAGTCTGATAAATATGTAAAAAGACAGGGGCATTAGTGTGTCTCCAGATACAACCTCCAATGGATTAACGTAATGAGGCAGTATAAATTCACAGTTGGTCGGTCAATCTACCCAGATCTGTACTCTCCACTTGTACTGTGTAAAAATTTCTTACAGATTTCAGAATCAATAATTCTCTATCAGAATCTTTGCAGCAGTGAAAGCTCTACCCAGTTACCTGCTATGTGTTTCTGAGGGAAGGCCAAAGTTATGATTAGGCCCCAGCTCATCTCTTCGGCTCAGCAACAGCCATAATTAAGACTATGTCATAATTTGCCTTTAAAATATCCTCCACTTTCCATGCCCTCCTCACATAGCCATCAGTATTTTTTAAAAAATCAAATCATCAAGGGCTCAAATTGGATCTTTATCCCACTCTCCTATTTCTGATATCAAATGTGTAAATCCTTCAGCTCTGCTGTATGATTCTGAAGAGCCTGAAGAGGGACTTTTAATAATTTAGTGGTTTGAGGAATTTGTGTTCATTTCCTCTTGGGCACTTGCTGCTATCCTGAAGTACAAACTTTGTACTCATCTATCTGTTTTGATGCAGAACGTGGAATTCTGGAGACAGCAAATGAGACATGACGAAAGACCTGCAAACCTGTCTTTCTTGCCAGTCCCTAAGAGGACAGAGTCCTTGTTACCACTGCTGATTAAACATTAACTGCAACAAGTCGCCCAGAGTGAAGAACATATAGATCATTTGCCAGTTGCAGTGGTATGTAGCTTTTTAGCTTTTTATATAAACATCTTCCAGTATAGTGCCGAGACAGGCTAATCAGAAGAATAGAAGAATTGGTGCCAGTCTCACTCAGAGGTGTTATAAGAAAATAATTGCTTGAGTTGAAATGGACAAACTTGAATGGTATGACCGGAAATCTTTTTTTTTTTTTTTTTTGGTCGGTCATAGGTCTTGAACTCTGGGCCTGGGCGCTGTCCTTGAGCTCTTCAGTTCAAGGCTAGTGCTCTACCACTTGAACCACAGTGACAGTGACACTCCCAGTTTTCTGAGTGTTTTATTGGCAATAAGAGTCTCACTGCCTTTCCTGCCTGGGCTGGCTTTGAAACACGATCTTCAGATCTCAGCCTCCTGAGTAGCTAGGATTATAGGTGTGAGCCACTGGTGCCCAAAATCTTTAATGGTCAGTCTTGGCAAGCACAGAGCACTCTTCATTTCCCAACATTTGGCAAAAGGTCCATAGTACTTGTCAAAAACCTCTCTTTCACTTTTTTCCTCATTACTGATGAGAAAAAAACTGGCAGATTTAAATATGCATGCCCATATAGGTACATAGGCTTATATGTATGCATCTGCACGAATGGAGTTAGTCAACATTTATTGAATGCAGAACACTATGTAGCAGGAAGTACCAGGGGAAATTTAAAAAACACCTAATTTCTGCCCACATCATAGTTCTAGTCTAATGGACAACTTGTGATGCACAGGATGATGACTAAAACTGATTACTCCAGAGATAGCAGTTTCTCCCTCTTTTGTAACATCTTTTCCTTCCTGAGTACAAAGTAATGTGTTTCTTGTAAAAAAAAAAAAAAAAAAGAAGAAGAAGAAGAAAAAAAAAATTAAAGCATAATTACTGGTAATGCCAGTACTCAGAAATATATATTAACATTTAAATATATATCCTTCAGGATAGCTTGTTGTATGTTCACAAAATGTCTTTAAAACAAAATTGACAGGCAAGAGGAGTGGCTCAAGTGGCTTAGCAAACTAACTGAGAGCTCAAGAACTTGAGTTAAAGCTCCAGAGCCAGCAAAAAAAAAAAAAAAGCCACAATATGTTGGCACATGTCTGTAATCCCAGCAACTTGGAGGCTGAGGCAGGCCCAGAGTTCAAGCCCCACAACCAACAACAACAACAAAAAAAAAAAGCTAGGAGACAGCACCCAGGTCTTGAGTCCAAGCCCCTAGTAACTACACAAAAAAGAAAAAGAAAAACAAACAGAAGAGAAACTTCCAAAAACAAGCCAAAGGTGTCCTAATTATTGAAAGCTTATGATGCTTTAGCTTGTGTGTGTGTGTGTGTGTGTGTGTGTGTGTGTGTGTGTGTGTGTGTGTGTGTGTGTGTGTGTGTGTGTGTGTGTGTGTGTGTGTTACTGGGAACTGACCCCAGGTCTTTGTGCATGTGAGGGTAGCATTCTACCATGAAACTATAGCCTCAGTCCTACCTTTTTGCTACTAAGTAGTCCTACAGTGAACAGTACTGAAGTGATATTTTTATGCATTGTATAACACTGCTTTTTTTTTATTTGTGTGTTTTTGGTTGTGGGGCTTGAACTCTGGACCTGGGTGCTATCCCTGAGCTCTTCAGCTCAAGGCTAGTGCTCTACTACTTTGAGCCACAGTGCCACTTCTGGTTTTCTGGTGGTTAATTGGAGATGAGTCTCACAAAAGGGATGGTAGGGGAAAAACAAAGGAGGTAATAATGCCCGATAGGAAATGTACTCATTACCTTACTCACGTAACCGTAACCCCTCTGTACAGTATTTTTTAAATAAAAACATATTAGAATAATAAAAAAAAGAGTCTCACGAACTTTCCTGCCTGGGCTGGCTTTGAACCCCTATCCTCAGATGTCAGCCTCCTGAGTAGTTATGATTGCAGGCGTTTGTTTCTTTTTTTCTTTCCTAGGGATTAAACTCAGGAATCACATTCTACCACTTGGGCCATTCCCTTAAATTTCCTAAACAAGCCAGTTTCAACCAGTGTAAATAACTTCCCTCTCTTTTATTTAAAGCTTACCAAATAAGCAACCTTTAATTGATGGCTCACACCTATAATACAAATTAATTAGGATGCGGAGGTCTGAGGCTCACAGTTCAAAGCCAGCCCAGGCAGGACAATCTGAAGATTCTGATCTCCAAGTAACCATCAAAAAGTCAGAAGTGAGCCAGGTGCTGGTGGCTCACACCTGTAATCCTAGTTACTCAGGAAGCTGAGATCTAAGGATTGTGGTTTGAAGCCAGCCTGGGCAGGAAAGTCGGTGAGACTCTTACCTCCAATTAACCACCAGAAAACCGGAAGTGGAGCTGTGGCTCAAGTGGTAAAGTGCTAGCCCTTGAGTAAAGCTCAGTGACAGCCTCTAGGCCCTGAGTTCAACCCCACGAGTGACCCCCCCCCCCAAAAAAAAAAACACACACAAAAAAACTAAAAACAGTGAGAAGTAATGGTGTGGCTCAAAGGGTAGCGTGCTAAGAGTTGAGCAGAAAAGCTGAGGGACAGAACCCAGGCTCTGCACACACACACACACACACACACACACACACACACACACACACACACACACACACACACACACACACACACACACACACCTACCTTTTCAATAGAAAACAAAAACAAAAACACTTGTTCAGCTCATAAACTGTTAGCTAATTCTAGAATTGCATTTAAAGTCAATTACAATCTTTAAATTAGATTTGTTGTAGCTTTGTCTTTTTTTGTCAGTCACAGGGTTTGAACTCTGGGCCTGGACACTGCCCCTGAACTCTTCAGTTCAAGACTAGTGCTCTACCACTTGAGCCACAGCACCACTCCTGGTTTTTTCTGTTTATGTGGTGCTGAGGCATCGAACCTAGGGCCTCATGCATGCAAGGCAAGCACTCTACCACTGAGCCACCTTCCCAGCCCTATCTTCTGATAACACTAATGGAAAATGCCCAGGCATCTTTGCTGCTGCCTGATATCCTGTTTATAACTTCAGACTGTTTGCTGTATCAAGTTCTGAACCGAAGAGAAGGTAAGAAACCTAATTTCATGTCTTTGTACCATGATATCTGATATCTGTGTTATTTTGTGGATGATTTTCTTCCTAAGAAAAATGTATCAGTAACCCACAATCAGAGAACTCCTTATTTCTTTGAAGAAGCATTGAGGAAGAAAGAAGGAAAGGACACAAGGAACGTAGGAAGGGAAGTAAGGAAGAAAAAAGAAAAATAAAAATGAAAAAAGAAATAAGTTCAACTCTATCAAGGAGGGCTTGTAGGCCCTCAAAATGAGACTAATTCAAGCAGTCATCTTTTCTTCAAAAGTGTAAATGTGCCCAGTGTGGTTGATGGGTTCAAGGTAACAACTTTTGCCATTAAGCCTCACAGCCTTAGGCCTGAAAGTAAACACTTTCCTTGCGTTTTATGGTGCTGAGACCCAAGAGGCCCTCACTCAAACCTTAAACATTTCCCTTACAATGATGTCATATGCCTATAATCTTCGCACTCCATAGGCTGGTAGCTGAAGTGGGAGGATCTAGAGTTTAAGGTCATTCTAGGCAAGGACCAGACACTCAAGAAAATAAACAAATGGTAAAGCACATTTTCAGCACAGTAGCTTCTCAGTTACTCCCATCCTGAGAGGAGAAGATGGTTTAAGTCAGGATCAGGCCCTATAACATAGGTTGGCCTCAGTCTTGAAATCCTCCTGCCTTAGTCTCCCAGTTCTGGGATTATAGGAATGAACCACCATACTCAGCACTGTTTGTTTATTCATTGAGTAACTATTTCATTTTTCAATGCTGGATTTGGAACCCTGGGCCTCCCAATGCTAAGCAAGTACTCAACCACTGAGTGACATTTTTTTGCCAATCCTGGGGCTTGAACTGAGGTCCTGGGCACTGTCCCTGAGCTTCTTTGCTCAAGCACTCTACCACCTGAGCCACAGCGCCACTTCCAGCTTTTTCTATTTATGTGATACTGAGGAATCAAACCCAAGGCTTCATGCATGCTAGGCAAGCACTGTACCACTAGGCAACATTCCTAGCACTGAGCTACATTTTTAAGATAAATAGATAAGTATTTTTAGCTGGAGTGACAGAACATGTATTTAACGTGTGCAATACATAGAACAAAACTATTTTAGGAAAATATTTATTGGAACTAGAGGTATCATTCAAGAGAGAAAGCACCAGTTATAAATGGAAATGTTGAGCAAAAATGTGAGGTCCTGAGTTCAAGTTTCAGTATTAGCACGTGCGCATGCATGTGCACACACACACATACACACACATTTCTTTGGTGGCTCATTAGTGTGATTGAGCATTCACACTATTGTGTGAGAAGCACCTCCCTCAAACATTACCTGCTTCATGAGAAAAAGGTTAAGAAATTTATTTTAGTGTGTGATTCACTTGATATCTGGATCTGGAGCTAAGAAACCTAGTTTGACAGATGTAGCATACACTGGACTGGATCTTGACCTCCATCATTTATTTGTCATGTGGTCATAGGTAAATACGGTTTTTTTTTTTGTTTTTTGTTTTTTGTTTTTGGCTTGAACTCAGGGCCTGGGCACTTGTCTACCAGTTGAGCCATAACATCACTTCTTTTTCTGTTTATGTGGTACTGAGCAATTGAACCCAGGGCTTCATGCATGCTAGGCAGGCACTCTACCACTAAGCCATTTTCCCAGCCCTAAATACAGAGTTTGGTGGTGTTTATCACCGATTTAGTCTTAATTTTCTCACTTTAAGAATGTTCCTAACATCATTCAAGGTTTTTGTTGCTTTTGTGTTATGTGTGGAAGTACTAGAGCTTGAACTCTAACGTGGCTTTTTTAGCTCCAAGCTTGAACCCACACCTCCACTTCCGGCTTCTTGCTGGTTAGAGATTAACACAGACACTTAGCTGGGCTAGCAGATCTCAGCCTCCAGTGTAGCTAGGATTACAGGTGTGAGCTACCAAAGCCTAGCTTCTTTCAAGGTTTTAGTATGGAAACTAAATAAGACAAGTACCTATTTCCGGAAAGTATGGTAGAGGCCCAAGAAGTAAGGGCTGTAAACTAACGCTGAAACTTCTGGCTTAATTTTAAATGGAAATTCCTGCTATTATCTGTCCCATCAGAATCAGAATCCTAGGGTGTGTTCTAAGTTAGTGACCTATCTACCTCTCCCTGGGGGGCTGCAATACAATGCCTGCAGTAACTGTGGCCTTGGGATTTTTTTTCTCTGGAGGAGTCCTTTGGGGGAGGGGTTGTCTCTGGGAACCCATTGCTTTTCAAAGTCCTTAAGGGAATCTAACCTATAAAGAGGCTTGGACTTGTGTATTAAATGCCAGACCCTGGAGGGACTTAGTGGAAAGTTTGGGAGCGATTGGGAACAGTGGGGGGTGGGGGAGGATGGGGTAGAGTCGGATTTAAAGCTGAACTCTACAGAAATGAGGGTCCTGATGGGTGTGCACCAGATGGGCTTGAAGTTTTCGGGTAACTGAGGAAAGGTGAGATAAGCAGACCAGTCATCTTGTCTCTAAAGAGAAACTTGGCTATGTTATTTGATGTCAGAGGTCGTCTATAATTAACCTAGTTCAACTTTTCTTTTTGACAGTTTAAATAACCAAATGGCAGGCCCATTTGCTGAACTAGATTAGCAATTGGAGATAACAAGACCATATCTTTAGTAAATCCATGCCTCTGACTGAATTGTCTATTATACAGTTCTTAATGTGTTACAGGAAGCTTACTTCCTAGTAGCTTTGGCTTGAGTTAGAAAACTGCTCTGTGCTTTCTTAGCCACAGCACCTGAGCCTCTCTGTTTTCATACGTAAAAGTGCACCATAACTGCTTCACTAGGGAGCTTACTTTGAAATTCCCAGATAGCAGAGAAAGTAGAGGAAAACCTTCCCTGTTGCTGTAGTAACTGGGATCTGGGGGAGGCATGGCTATAAATCTACTCTGCATTCTTTAGATTAATGCAATGAGCCAGGCATACTGCTTTCTTAGTATGTGGGCATATTTGTAACAGTATTTCCTATCTCTAGAGTGTACTTTACTAGGGGTTAACATCACAGTTAATTAAGCTCCAGGCATTTGTAAGAGGAACAATATGCATCACAATAAACTTTTCAGAGCTACTCTCTTCTACATCTAAAGGTTATCCCCAACAATGCCCATGTAAATAGGACGTTTGTCTGGCACAAGTGTGTAACAGGGCGTTATGGGCATTGTGTTGTTAGAAAAGTAAGCCAGCCAAGCACAGGAGATTCACTCCAGTAACCCAAGCTACTCAGGAGGCTAAGATCTGAGGCTATTGTCAGTTCAAAGCCAGCTGGGGCAGGAAAGTTCTTGAAACCATCATCTCTAATAAAGAAAATGAAGAAAAATTAAGAAATCCAGAACTTGAGCTTTGGCTCAAGAAGTAGAGAGCTTGCCTCCAGCAAAAAGAAGCTCAGTGGGCTGGGAATGGGCCTTAGTGGTAGGCTGCTAGCCTAGCTAGCATGCATGAAGCCCTGGGTTCGATTCTTCAATACCACATACATAGAAAAAGCTGGAAGTGGTGCTGTGGCTCAAGTGGTAGAGTGCTAACCTTGAGTACAGAAAGGCTCAAGGACAGTGTCCAGGCCCTGAGTTCAAGCTCCAGGACTGGCAAAAAAAAAAAAAAGAACCTCAGGGACAATGCACAGGCTCTGAGTTCAAGCCCCAGAACTGGAGGAAGGAAGGAAGGAAGGAAGGAAGGAAGGAAGGAAGGAAGGAGGGAGGGAGGGAGGGAGGGAGGGAGGGAGGGAGGAAGGGACAGCAGGCAGACAGGAAGGCAGGCAACAAGCCAGGTGCTGGTGACTCACCTATAATCCTAGCTACTCAGGAGGCTGAGATCTGAGGATCACCATTCAAAGTCAGCCCGGGCAGGAAAGTCCATGAGACTCTTATCTCCAATAAACCACCAGAAAACCGGACATGGTGCTGTGGCTCAAGTGGTAGAATGCAAGCCTTAGGCTGAAGAGTGGAGGGACAGCACCCAGGCCTAGAGTTCAAGCCCCACGACCAACAAAAAAACAAAAAGAAAGAAAGAAAGGAAGAAAGAAAGAAAGAAAGAAAGGAAGAAAGAAAGAAAGAAAGAAAGAAAGAAAGAAAGAAAGAAAGAAAGAAAGAAAGAAAGGAAGGAATGAAACAAAGCCACTGTAATCAGTACTATAAGCCTAAGGCAAATACAAAAAATGAGGTTTTAGGCTAGAAATACCTTCTATAGATGGTAAGGAATAAAAAGGTTTTACCCATGTTTTGTGTACATCACTCTGTAATCTTTCTCTCTTTTTTCCTTTTTTTTTTTTGTCAGCTGTGGGGCTTGAACTCAGGGCCTGGATGCTGTCCAAGTTGAACCACAGTACTGCTTCTGGTTTTAGTGTGGTTATTTGGAGATAAGAGTCTCATGGGGACTTTTCTGCCTGGGCTGGCTTTGAACCTCGATCCTCAGATCTCAGCCTCCTGAGTAGTTAGGATTATAGGCATGAGCTACCAATTGCCCAGATTTTTTCCTTTTTAAATTTTATGGTATGTTAATTGTAAACAATAATTGGTTCCTTGTGACATCCATGAATATAATTTGCTTGTATAGAATTTACCTTGTATAGAGCTTAACATAGTAATTGTCTAAGCACCCTCATTCCCTAACCTTTATTGAGAGGACCTCTGATAAATAAAGACTTGTGAGCCACCTCTAACATCATTTCCTGGATTCCTGAGACAGACTGACTAAACAAGTTAGTTTTGTCTTGCACATATTGCAAAATGACGGTAGATGAAAAGATATGCTCCCAGGATGCCCTTCTTCTGGCTTGTGAGCATGCTCAGAACAGAGATATTATTTGTAGCCGCAGGGCCCAGCACAGAGCTAAGACTTGTTTTTTTGGTTTTTTTTTTTAGTCAGTCATGGGGGCTGACCTCTGGGCCTGGGCACTCCCTCAACTCTTCAGCTCAAGGCTAGTTAGTGCTTTACTATTACTTGAGCCAAAACACCACATCTGGCTTTTTTCTGCTTATGTGGTGCTGAGGAATCGAATCCAGGGCCTCATGCATGGGAGGCAAGCACTCTACCACTAAACCAACTTCCCAGCCCAAGACTCTTGGTTTTTATTAAATGAATAACTTATGTGAATGAAGAAATTAATTAGTCAATGGGCTGGGAATGTAGTTCAATGGTAGAGCTCTTGGTTAGCATTCTCTAAGATTGCAAGAAATAAATAATAAATATTAATTTTAATCAATGACCAATTGTCCCTTGTGTCTTTCTATCCAGCAACTCTATTCCTTAGGGCAACTAAAGAGCAAGAATTCAATCATCGCAGAAATGGAGGGACAAAGGGTGAACAAATACAGCAGTTCTACTCAGTAGACATGTTGAAAATGAACTATATAACTTGTGGGCAGGGATGGGAAGGAAAAACTGGGAGAGAGTAGGAAAGGGTGACATTGTCCAAAAAGAAATGTACTCATTACCTGACTTATGAAACAGTAACCCCTCTCTACATCACCTTTATAATAATGATAAAAATATTTAATTTTAAAAAATTCAGGGGCTGGGAAGGTGGCTCAGTGGTAGAGTGCTTGCCTTGCATGCATGGTCCCTAGGTTCGATTCCTCAGCACCACATAAGCAGAAAAAGCCGGAAATGGTGCTGTGACTCAAGTGGTAGAGCACTAGCCTTGAGCTGAAGAGCTGAGGGAGAGCATCTAGGCCCAGAGTTCAGGCCCCACGACTGACCAAAAAAAAAAAAAATTCATTAATATCTTAAAGTTCATTGTGAGCTACTAAAGAGCAAACTGGTAAAATGGAAGCAACTAAGCATTGTTTTTCTGGTTAAGATGATTTAAGCTCATGATTTTTATTCAAAAGGTAAAAGAAAAAGTTCCCTAGAAATTAGAAGCAATACCTAAATTAAGTAAATAGGCATCTTGTGTTTTTTTCCCACATAATCAGTTGGGTTTCTTAAAAGACAGCAGAATACTGGTATATTCAAACACTAAGCCTATCTCTATAGAGAAAAAAAAGTAGTTCAAACACAAAGCAACCACAAATAGAATTCCTTCATTTGAATACTACTTTATAAAAAACAAAGTCAAACATTATCCTTAAAGAGTTTTTTTTGTGTGTATGCCATACATAGGGCTTGAATTCAGAGCCTATGTGCTGTTCCTGAGCTTTTGTGCTCAAGGTTAGCATTCTATTATTTGAATCACAGCTCTGCTTTAGGGTGGTTAACTGGAGATAAGAGTCTCACAAACTCCCCTGCCAAGGCTGGCTTTGAATCAAGATCCTCAGATCTCAGCTTCCTGAATAGCCAGGATTTATAGGCATGAGTATAGGCATGACCCCAGTGCCTGGGGTCTCCTATTTTATTTTAATTTTATTGTCAAGGTGACTTAAAGTAGGGTTACAATTGCATAAGTAAGGTAGTGAGTACATTTCTTGTGGAACTTGTTACCCCCCTCATTTTTTTCCCTTCTTTCCCTCCCCCCATGGGGCTCTTCTTTTTAAAACTTCCTATTGCTCTTAGGATAAAATCCAAAAACCAAAAGCTGATGGAGCAATTAGCATACCCCCAAAAAATGAATGGCATGAATGGAAACCAGGTCCAGTCAAGGTATGAGTACTAGTGTACGTGTGTGGGGGTGGGGAGGTGGTAAACAGAGAGGTGGAAGGTCAAAATACTTCAAGTACATGTGTGAAAATGGAATGATGAAGCATGTTGAAATTAGTTTGGGCAAAGGGAGGAAGGATGAGGAAGAGTAAGTGAGTCTGACAAAGGTATCTTGTATGCATATATAAGTGTGTCAAAATGAACCCTCTTGGGCTGGGAATGTGGCTTAGTGGTAGAGTTTTTGCCTAGCATTCATGAAGCCCTGGGTTTGATTCCTCAGTACCACATAAACAGAAAGAAAGCCAGAAGTGGCACTGTGGCTCAAGTGGTAGAGTGCTAGCCTTGAGCAAAAGCTTAGGGACAGTGCCCAGGCTCTGAGTTCAAGCCTCAGGACTGGCAAAATAAAACAAAAAACAAAAACCCTGAAGTCTCTTGTGCAACTAATGGGTTCTAATAAAATTGTAGGGAATATCTGAAGAAAAAGAGAAGATCAAAAATTTGTGATACTTCACTTATCACGCAAGAAATTGATTGAGTGGCTATTAAGTATTTTAGGCCTCAGAAAATACAGGTGAAGAGGTGGAGCAGCTTTAGTTCCCCTAGAGGTTAGGATTGGAGGGGTGAGAGCTGGATAGCAGGAAAAGTGATTGAATATAAACATACAAATAAAGTCAATAAACAAGCAAACAGACCAAGTAAATTCCAGAGAACTGTATGCCTGGAAGAAGATAAAATGTGGGCTGGGAAGGTGAGTCAGTGGTAGAGTGTTTGCCTTGAGGTGAAGAGCTGAGGGACAGCGCTCAGACCCAGAGTTCAGGCTCCACGACTGAAAAGATGAAATAAAATGGAATCTTTGCTGGGGAAAAAAGGCTTTTCGTTCTGTTTCCCAGGTCTACTTTCTCACTCCAGGTTATTTATACAGTATCATTGCCTCTCTCCAGGTTGCTGCTTTATGCTCCGGGAGGATCATTCTTTCCTGGGGTGTCAGCTTTTAAAATAATGGCAGCTTTTCTTAGTTAAAGGTTCCTATTACACTTTTCCATTTGTATACTTCTCTCCTTTGTAATGTTCATTACACTGATAATTGACCTCCCTCTGTAGCCTAGTGTGAGGTCCTACTGAGGGAGCAACTGATATTAGCAAATTCTTGGAAGGGACCGAAGAAAATGTGTTTACTATTTTTTTTCCTAAAAGACACTTCATCAAGTAGGGCTAAAAAAATCTTTTGGATGACACACACAGGTAGAAAGCACATGGGTAAACCAAGTATGGTGGATCATACCTGTAATCCCAACACTTAGGAAGCAGTGACAGGAAGATCGAGTTTCAGAGCAGTTTTAACTAAGACCTTGTCTAAAACAAATGCAGTCTTAGCCGGTGTAGGTCAAAATTGCATTTTTATGTGGTGCTAGACATTGAACCCAAGCATAAGTGAGGACAGAACCGTGAACACGGCAGAGGTTTCTTGATTTTTTTTTTTGCTCTTAAGAGGTAGGTTAAACAAATAATATATTTTGATAAATGTGTTACAGAAGATTAAGCGTGTAAAAGTATGGGAGAAGTGGTTATGTGAGATTGAGTCGTCAGGGAAGGTTTCTCTGGGACGGTGATAATGATGACAGTTGCAAGAAAGATCTGAAAGGAAACTTATTCCAGCCTACATCCAAAAGTTGAGGTAGGAAAAAAATTAGATCTGTTGGAAAAATAGTAAGAAAGCGAGCCTACGTGCCATTTCATCAGAAAACAGAAAAATAAATGGGGGCAAACAGAAGCGCATTCAAATCTGGTTTAAATTTTTTAACTTGTAAACTGTGACAATTGCAGCTGGTTCCGGGGTAGAACATTTTCCACATTCCTTCCTTCAGGCATTACCTGCCGTGTCTCAGGACAGCTTTCTGCACTTTTAGAATTCCACAGCTATCAGATTTTCCCATCCGGTTCCAGTCCCGCCCCTTTCTAAGTATCTCAGCGTTTTTCTCGCATTTTAATTACTGCAATTCCCAGCTGCTCCCACAGGGCTACTGTCCCATCCTGGGTCCCAACTTTATCTCCTAGCATTGAAAATCACACATATAAAAGTTTATTCCCACTCGCCCCCCCCCGTAGGTTATTAAAGAGTTTTTAAGTTTTCATTTCCTCACCACCTTCAACGGGTTTGCCTACAGTTAGCGCTTATATTACATATTGAAGAAAATGTATGAGACGCACTGGCCTGGATTGAGAGTGTATCTCTGTCGGGTTAGGCAGATATCATTTTTCTCTGTTAAAAAAGCAAAAAACAGAAAAAGTTTCCAGCAATCTGAAGGTGACGTCCTTCAGTTTTTCAAAATGGGAATGCAAAGATTCCCACAATTCTCCGAAGGCAAATTTCTCGCCACAATTCAAAATGGCGGGGGAGGGTGGGGCTAGTCACATGGTGGGCGTCACAGCAGCTTTCCTTTTCTACCTCGTCGCCCGCGCCCGCCGACGTGAGGCGCCTGTGTTCCCCTCCCCCTCCGGAAAAAATTAAAAAAAAAACTCTTCACGGAGCCCTGTGGAGAAAGCAGTTCTGATTGGCTGGCAGGCTGTGAGGGGTGCTGTGGGGCCGCGCCGAGCGCCGCATCATCACTTCCTGTTGTGAGCAGTCGTTTCCTGTCATTGCTTAGTAACAATGGGGAAGATAATGGCTGCTTAAGCTACGCCTCAGAGCAAGCGCTGGGTTAGAGGCGGGTCTCCAGCAGCCACTCTGTCAGAGGCGGGCTTGAGAGCTACTGCCGGGGAGGCGCCCGGGAGCCTGAGTGGCGTTGGTCGAGCTGAGAGTGAGCCTAAAACCGGGTAAGTAAAGGTCTGAGAGTCCCAAGAAATGGGGGAGGAAAGACGGGCCGCCGCGATCGGGTTCCCTCAAAATGGCCCGACTGAAGCTCTCAGTGGCGGAGGCTTAATGTCGCCTCCGGACCCCAGGCCCGTTTCTGTGGGGGGTTCGGTGGCGTCGTCGCCGCTGCCATTTTAGTTGGGTTTTTATCTCTCTTCTCTATATCTTTCTCGCTCTCGGTCTCTCTTTCTGCCGTGGGGCTCACTGAAGAAGGGCACTGAGGTGGGTAGCACTTCCTCTCGGCGGGCGGCTCCATGGAACCCGAGCCTGGAGTATTTCGGGGAGGCGCTTTTCCAGTTTTGGCCTCAGGCATGAGAATCATAGTGTCTCAGGTTTTTCTCTCTTGCCTTAATGGGAGCTATCCCTCCTCGCTTGGCATTTTTACATGTCTGGGTTGGGTTGGGGAAAGGGAGGAAGTAGGGCCAGGCTCCTTAAGTCAGAGATTCTGGCCTTTAGAACCCCCCCCCCCCACACACACACCCAGGATTTGCCATACCCCATTTTGAACCCTCTGTAGAGAACTAGCAATTAGGAGCCCCCTCTGGGGTCGCGATGACATCGTCCCTGAAGATCTAAGGGAAATGTGGTTTTATTCCCTTGCTCCTATAACCCTGGGGTATCCTTCACCCAGATATCACTGGAAGGATCTCTTGGCAAAGAGAGGGAAAAGCCGTTGCGTGTTGTTTTTCCCTGGATAGGGTGGGTGGGACTTGGGCCAAATTATTTTCAAGTTAATTTCCGTGCAATCGGCCCAGCGACCCAACCCCTCCTCCCTTAAAGAAAAAAAAAAAAAGCCTAAGGGTCTTGTGCGGGCGGTACCTGCCACGTACGCCATAGCTTAGTAACTAGTATTAACCGGTTGGGCTTCTGCTTCCTGAATACTCAGTCCCTTTTTCCCTTATGCTGATTATTTCAAAATGGAGGAGACAGCCACGTTCCTTCCCTGGACAGTTTCACCATACTTATTCCACAGGTTAGTGTAGGAATCTGAGGCCTAGCAAACTGATTATTTAGGTTATCTTTTTTTTTTTGTAGTTGTTTGTTTTGGGGCAAGAGAATTTTATGTCAGCTTGTCATTCAAAAATTTCAAGGCCCCACAGTTTTAATACTTTCTGTAAATAACGATTCCATTTCCTGAATCAGAATTAACCGAAATGCTTTTGGACATTTCAAAATTGGAAGAAACGTGGTATCATTTATGTGTCTCTTGCCTTAAGAGGAGAAAAAAAACTCATTTATTTGAATCTTTTGACTCTTAGTATTGACAAAGTAACTCTTCATATTCTCATTCAGTCAGTCCTGGGTCATTTTCTGAGAGCAGAGGCAATTACAAGCCAACTCTCTGGTCAAATTACTCTTTTAAGATGAAAATACTTGTTAGGAAGACCAGTCCAAGCCCTTTTTAAGAGGATTTTTTGAGAACTCCTCTTACAAAAAAATGTCACATTCTTTAGCCTAAGATGCTCTAAACGATGCTTTAGTCGCTGTCTTAGGGTAATATAGTGTGCCAAAGTAAGTCCTTGAAGTCGACTGTCAGAATCTGCAAATAATTAGTGGTCTGATAAGGGAAGGCCTATTTTAAGCAAGCTTATATTAAAAAGTAGATTACCTCTCAACTTATTTTTTTGTCAGTCAAGGGTCTTGAACTCTGGGCCTGCGTGCTGTCCCTCAGCTCTTCAGCTCAAGGCTAATGCTCTACCACTTGAGCCACAGTACCACTTCCAGTTTCCTGGTGATTAATTGGAGATGAGTCTCACAGACTTTCTTGCCCAGACTGGCTTTAAACCCTGTTTAAACTGTGATCCTCAGATCTCAGCCTCCTGACTAGCTAGAATTACAGGCGTGAGCCACCGGCACCCAGCTTACCTCTCAACTTCTAAGGGAAATTTATATCTAAATCCTGATTCCAATTAGTTTGAGTTTCAAGTTAAATTGTGTGACTTCTAGAATAAGTAGGATATGTATTTTAAGGTGTGTTTTAAAAGAAAATACAAGATGAGAAAGACTAATGGATTCTTTTTTTTCTAGAACAGAGTGAAGAAACTAAAATCCAGTTTGTGTTTCAATACTATGTCATAACAGTCAGGTAATTTATTTTTTGTTGCATCTTCTGATATATGTAGAATGTATGTTTACAAATGTTTATTCTATTTTGCAGGCCCTGTGGTTGAATGGGCTCATTGATAATATGATGGTGTTGAGCATTCTTCATGATGAGAATGGGTGCTTTTCAAAGTACCCATTCAAAGGGTAATACTTGTCAGTACCTGGAACTAGATCAGTGCTTTATCTGTGAATTTTGCTGTTTATTTTTTGTTGTCAGTTGTGGGGCTTGAACTCCTGGCCTGGACACTGTCCCTGAACTCTTTGCTAAAGGCTCACACTCCATCAGTTTGAGCCACAGCACCACTTGCCATTTTCTGGTGGTTAAGTGGAGATGAGGGTCTCAGACTTTGCTGCCTAACCATGATCTTCAGATCCTAGCCTCCCTAGCTAGGATTACAGGCATGAGCCACCAGTTACTGCCCCACTGTCAGCTTTACCCTTAAAGTATTACCTGAAGTTTGTCAAACTTGTGACACATAGAACAATTTTTTTGCTGCCTTAAATCATTATTGCAATGACATAAGTATAAATAAATAAAATACCTTTTAATAGTTATGTGAAAAATGAATTGAAATATCAGTAGAATTATAGCAACATCTTGCATTTTGTGTGGTGATTTTTTTTCAAAAAGCCATAATTGATAGGTAATATTGTAATTACGATTAATTCCTTTACTGTCATCACCATTGTTAAGGTAACCATGTATTCTGATTCCACTAAGCAGGACACTTTTTATTTTTATTTTTTTTATTGCCAGTCCTGGGGCTTGAACTCAGGGCTTGGACACTGTCCCTGAGCTTCTTTTGCTGAAGGCTAGCACTCTACCACTTTTGCCACAGCACCACTTGCAGGAATCGAACCCAGGGCTTTATGCATGCTAGGCAAGCACTCTACCATTAAGCCACCTTTAGGACACTTTAAATCAAGAGAAACTTTATTGATTCCTGGACAGCAAGGGCAAACCTAGAGTACTCAAGTCAAACTAGGAATGGATAGCTAACCTGAATTCATAGCTAACGTCTGTTGAACGCTTAATGTTCCAGGCCATATTTTTCTTTTTGTTGGTCATGGGGCTTGAACTCTGGGCCTGGGCACTGTCCCTCAGCTCTTCAGCTCAAGGTAAGCGCCCTACTACTTCAGCCACAGTGCCACTTCTGATTTTCTGGTGGTTAATTGGAGATAAGAGTCTCTCGGACTTTCCTGCCCGGGCTGGCTTTGAACCGCAGTCCTCAGATCTCAGCCTCCCTCCTGAGTAGCTAGGATTACAGGCATGAGCTACCAGCTGGCAGTTCATTTTTTGTTATTTATGTTTTTAAAGATATATCAAGATACATTTTAGTTTTTGTTAAGCTATATGCCTGTGGATAATGCTTATATTCCTAGCCACTCAGGAAGCTGAGATCCAAGCATCCATGGTTTGGAAACAGCCCAGGTAAACAAGTCCTTTAGACTCTTACCTCTTGTTAATTAGCCAAAAAGCTGCAAGTAGAGGAGTTTATCAAATGGTAGAGCATTAGCAGTGACTGGAGGAAAAGCAGGTGCATGCATATGTGCACACATGGACACATGCATACACACACAGGTAGCTCAATTTGGGGGTATGTATTTTTGAACTTGTGGTTTCCTCCTGAAATACATACTTGGCATTTTTGTTCTAAATTTTTCATAGTCACAATCTAAGATCTTAATCTTAGTAGTCATAGTGCCACAAATATATGCATAATATTTTTTTCTGGAATAAAAAATGTTTTGTTCTGCACTTGACTGTAGAAAGAAAATAGCTACAATTTTTTGGTCAGTGGTGGGGCTTGAACTCAGGACCTGAGCACTGTCCCTGAGCTTATTTGCTCAAGGTTATCACTCCACCACTTTGGGCCACAGCTCCACTTCTGGTTTTCAGGTGGTTAGTTGGAGATGAGTCTCCAGACTTTTCATGCCCTGGTTGGCTTTGAACCGTGATCCTTAGATCTCAGCCTTGTGTAGCTAGGATTACAAGCATGAGCCATTAGTGCCTGACATGTTTTTTATTGGCTAATGTTCCCTTTAAAAATCACTTACACTAAGCTGGGAAGGTGGCTCAGTCATAGAATGCTTGCCTTGCATGCATGAGGCCCTGGGTTCGATTCCTCAGCACTACATAAGCAGAAAAAAAGCTGGAAGTGGCACTGTGGCTCAAGTGGTAGAGTGCTGGCCTTGAGCTGAAGAGCTGAGGGACAGTGCTCAGGCCCAGAGTTTAGACCCCACAACTGACCAAAAAAAATCACTTATACTGAAGTTATCGTAAATTAACCAAAACGAAACTTTTAGTAAAACCAGTATAAACTATTACTCTTCTGTATAAGCCATGGATATATGGCATCCATGATTTCTCTGTAGGAAAACTGGTTCAGAAAGGACAGTTGTCAGCACATTTGTTTTTTTAATACAAAAGAAATACAAAATGGGTGAGAAAAGCACAGCTTCTAAACTTATGTTCTAGATATTCATATATTTTCTTAACCTTGATTTTGTGACTTGATGCTATACTGTGACCTAGATTTTTATCTTACAATCACCGATTCATAGGACTGGAAGGTATGTTGCAAATGAGTTAATGTAATGTTATAATGGAAATCTTGAGGCACAGGAGACTGAAGGATTGGCTAAATGGACATAGCCAGGTTATAGTTAACACAAGAATTCATTCTCTTTCCATAGAGTTGAAATCTCCTGTTTATCTTGTTATCAACCATTTTTTCATCTTTTGTACATTTCATAAAATTTTAATTAAGCCTTCTATATATGAAGAATTGGCAGCACTTTTGATATTTACATATATGATGACATTTTATATTCTGATTTCAAAGTTAATACTTCTTTGTAATTTAACTTTTTTGCCAGTCCTGGGGCTTGAACTCAGGGCCTGGGCACTGTCCCTGAGCTTTTTGTTCAAGACTAACATTCTACTACTTAAACCACAGCCCCACTTCTGGCTTTTCTGCTTATATGATACAGAGGAATCAAACCCAGGGCTTCATGTAGACCAGGCATGCATTCTACCACTAAGCCACATTCCCAGTCCTTGAAGGAGCCAACATTTTATTGATCTATATCATGTTACTCTTAACTTCTTTTGTGAGTTTCATTTTTTTTTTTTTTTTTTTTTAGCTATTACTGGGATTTGAACTCAGGGCCTCACACTTGGCTAGGCAGGTACTCCTATGTCAAGTTACTTTTTTGGGGAATACAAGAGTTTGCACTCTTTGGGCTGGGAAAGTGGCTCAGTGGTAGAGCACTTGCCTTGCATGCCTGAGGCCCTGGGTTCGATTCCTTAGCACCACATAAGCAAAAAGAAAAAAGCTGGAAGTGGCGCTGTGGCTCAAGTGGTAGAGTGCTAGCCTTGAGCTGAAGAGCTGAGGGACAGCACTCAGGCCCAGAGTTCAGGCCCCACGACCGGCCCCCACCCCCCCCAAAAAAAAAAGTTTGCACTCTGGGACTTGTATTTGCTATGTAGGTGCTCTACCACTTGAGCATGCCCTCAGCCATCTTTTGGTTGGTTGTGGGGCTTGAACTCTTGGCCTGGGTGCTGTCCCTCAGCTCTTCAGCTCAAGGCAAGCATTCTACCACTTGAGCCACAGTACTGCTTCCTGTTTTCTGGTAATTAATTGGAGATGAAAGTCTAATGGACTTTCCTGCCCTGGATGCTTTTTGAACCGTGATCCTCAGATCTCATCCTCCTGAGTAGCTAGAATTACAAGTATGAGCCACCAACGCCCAGCCTCCTCAGTCATTTTTGCTTTTTTGGGGGGGGCGTGGGTAGAGTCTTAGATTTTTGTTTTGAATTTAGCCTCAGAGTATCATCCTCCTACCTATAGCCTTCCTTAGCTAGGATCACATGCTCAGCTTATTGATTGAGATGGGGTCTTGATAACCTGTGTTTTTGGTCAGTAGTGGGTCTTGAACTCTGGGCCTGGGCGCTGTCCCAAAACTCTTCAGTTCAAGGCTAGCACTCTACCACTTGAGCCACAGTGCCACTTTTGGTTTTCTGGTGGTTAATTGGAGATAAGAGTCTCACGGACATTACTGCCCAGACTGGCTTTGAACTGTGATCCTCATATCTCAGCCTCCTGATGAGCTAGGATTACAGGCCTGAGCCACTGGTGCTCAGTTTGTGTAGTCTTCATGGTTTTTCTTTTTGCCTGAGCTGATTTTGACAGTTCTCATCTCTTCTTCCCAAGTAGCTGTGATTACAGGTGTGAGCCATTGCCCCGAATACTGAAAAATTTTTATTAGCATAAATTAATTTTACAAAGGGATTTTATTGTGGTATTTACATGTATGCATATGTCATATGTTGGTCAAAGTCACTGTTATAGCAGTGGCCATAAACAGTATTGTGCATAATTATGATAGTGACTCTTTGGAAAAACTGAAATTATCAAAATACTAAAAAATTCTCAAGGTAACAAACACCTGTAATCTCAGAACTAATGGTGCTGAGACAGGAAGATAGAGAACTAGAGAGTAGCCTGGGCTACATAGGGAGACCTTGTCATAAAAATCTATAATAAGTAACTTATTCTCAGACAAAATTGGTATTGGATTCTATAATACAATTCATTGATTTTCTTTTTTTTTTTTTTCTTTTATGGGTCATGTGCTTTTAACTCTGGGCCTGGTTGCTGTCCCTCAGCTCTTCATCTTAAGGCAAGTGCTCTACTACTTGAGCCACAGCCCACTTCTGGTTTTCTGGTGGTTTATTGGAGATAAGAGTCTCAAAGACTGTCCTGCTCGGGCTGGCTTTGAACGACGGTCCTCAGATCTCAGCCTCCTGAGTAACTAGAATTACAGGTGTGAACCACCAGTGCCCTGCTTCTTGATTGATTTTCTTGTTGGCTTTTCCTATGAAGCATTACGTTTATCTGATACAATTATACATTCCCTAATTTGCTGACCAGATGAACATTTCTTTGAAACAGTGGGGCAGTTTTTTCAGTTTGGCTTCTCATTTCTGAAAATTATTTGGGTATATTGGCAACATAGTATTCTGGAGGAAAGGGGGAGCTTTAGAAAATGTGCTATTTAAGAGACAGGTGTACTTAAAAGAAAATTAAAAATCTGACTTACTTTGAAAATAAGTCGGATTCATACTGCCTGTGAAAGATGTTCTGTGAGAGATGGGCATAGTTCAGTGTTAGGGAGCTTGTCTAGCATGTGCAAAACCCCTATATCTTATGTTCAATCAGATGTCTTATAAATTGGGCACCAGAGGCTCATACCTTTAACTCTAGGTAGTTGAGAGGCTGAGATTGATAGGGAGAATTGTAGCTCCATGCCAGTCCAGGCAGCAAAATGTTAGAGTCCATCTCATTGAAAGGATTTGGAATGCACTGGTCATTCCAGCTACAACAGGAAGTGTAAAATAAGTGGAGCAGTATCTGAGCAGATACTTGAGAAGCAAAATCTAATCTCAAAGTCAACAGTGCAGCCCAGCACTGGTGGTTCACACCTATAATCCTAGTTACTCAGGGGGACGAGATCTGAGGATCAAAATTTGAAGCCAGCCCAGGCAGGTCTGTGAGACCTGTGGGACCTAAAAAAATAAGAAAAGAGGAAGGGCTGGAGGTGTGGCTTACTGGTAGTGTGCCTACCTCATAATCACAAGCTTCCCCTCTTCTCCCCCAAGTTCAAATTCCAGTATTGTTTTTTTAAGGCCTGAACAAGATAAATTGAATAGTACATTTAATCCTATTGGAATTGAAGGGATATTTTTGTATGTGTGTGCTGAGGGCTTGAGCTGAGGGCTTGAACTCAGGGCCTGGATGCTATCCCTGAGTTTTTTTGCTCAAGGATAGTGCTCTGCTACTTGAGCCACAGCTCTACTTCTGACTTCTTGTTGGTTAATTGGAAACAGTGTCATACTTTCCTGCCCAGGCTGGCTTTGAACTGTAATCCTCAGATCTCAGTTTCCTGAGTAGTTAGGATTATAGGTTTGAGCCACCAAAGTCTGGCTGAAGGAATTTTTTTGTGTGTGCTAGTCCTGAGGCTTGAACTCGGGGCCTGGACACTATATCCCTGAGCTTTTGCTCAAGGCCAGTGCTCATAACCACATAAGCCACAGCTCCACTTCTGTTTTTTTTTTTTTGGGTCCGGTCGTGGGACCTGAACTCTGGGCCTGGGTGCTGTCCCTCAGCTCTTCAGCTCAAGGCTAGCACTCTACCACTTGAGCCACAGCGCCACTTCCAGCTTTTTTCTTTTTTGCTTATGTGGTGCTGAGGAATTGAACCCAGGGCCTCATGCATGCAAGGCAAGTGCTCTACCACTGAGCCACCTTCCCAGCCCCACTTCTGTTTTTTTTTGTTGTTGTTGTCGTTTGTAATTTAATGGAGATAAGAATTTCACAGAATTTCCTGCCTGGGCTGGCTTCAAACCAAGATTCTCAGATCTTAGCCTCCTGAGTAGCTAGGATTACAACTGTGAGCCACCAGTGGCCAGCTTGAAGGAATGCATTTTAAAGTACATGGTTTTGAGATATACTCAGAAGGTGGTGTCCTTTACTGTAAAAGTTACCTGAATTTGGAATCAGGAGGCATGGATTTAATTACTGGCCTTTCCAGTATTCAGTTTTAATCAGAATAACTTTCTCTACTGCTTTCTTTCTCTGCCTCCTAATCCCTTCATGAACAACACTTTAATTAAGATTACTTGTGCCATCTTCATACATAGTCACATGTACTTTGAAATAATTCACCTACCATCCCTTATCCCCCTAAACTGACCCATACTTAGAATCATATTCTGTGTATATATCCACCCACAGATATGTGTGTGTCCATGAATGCATGTGTCCTTTAGGTATAGCTTTCAAAAATAAAAGCAGGCAGTATTTGGCTTTTTTGTCCAATCCTGGGGCTTGAAACCAGAGGTTGGGTGCTGTCTATGAGCTTCTTTTGCTCAAGTGTAGCACCCTCCCACTTGAGCCACACCACCACTTCTGGATTTTTTGGTAGATTAGTGGAGATAAGAGTTTCACAGACTTTTTCCTACCCAGGGTAGCATCTAACTGTGATCCTCAGATCTTAGCCTTCAGAGTAGCTAGGATTACAGGTGTGAACTACTGGTGTCCAGCTGACGTTTTTTTGTTTGGCTTATCTTCAGTTCAGCATAATTGTCTTCAGTACCATCCATTTTCCTGCACATAACATGATTTCATTTTTCTGAGTAATAGTTCATGTTAGAGATTCAACATTTTTTTTTTTGTCGGTTGGGAGGCCTGAACTCTGGGCTTGGGCACTGTCCCTCAGCTCTTCAGCTCAAGGGTAGCGCTCTACCACTTGAGCCACAGCACCACTTCCGGGTTATTTTGTTTATGTAGTGTTGAGGATGTCATGCATGCAAGGCAAGCACTCTACCACTGAGCCACCTTCCCAGCCTCATGAGATTATTGTAATGATCAAATGAAGTATAGGTAAAACTGCTATGTAAATATAAGATGATGAGTATTGCTTACAACGAGGGAGAGAACTAAGTGATGTAAGAGGAATTATCCTGGGTGCTGGTGGCTCATGCCTGTAATCCTAGCTACTCAGGAGGCTGAGATCTGAGGATCTCAGTTCAAAGTCAGCCTGAGCCAGGAAAGTCCTTGAGATCTCCAGTTATAAACACCAGAAAACCAGAAGTGGTGCTGTGGTTCAAAGTGATAGAGTGCTAGCCTTGAGCAAAAAAGAGCTCAGGGATAGGGCCTAGACTCTGAGCTCAAGCCCATCGACTGACTAAAACAAGAGGAATTATATTCTCTGAATTAATGTATACTGATAATTAGTTCATGGAAATAATTTCTTTTTAAAAATGCCTAGAGCAAATCATATGTGTAAGTGCATGACTTAGACACAGCAGTGTTATAACTTGTGACTGTAATAATTAAATGAGTAGATTTAGGGTCTTCTCTTTTGTGATTTGGTTTTGAAGTAGTACCAGGGATGTATGTACAGATTCTTATCCCCACCCGCTGCTTCTGTGCTAGGGATAAATGAAACCCAGGGCCTCATACATGCTAGGTAAGTGCTCTGCCACTAAGCTATAATCTTAATCCTTTTATTTCTACTAGTTAAACGGTCTCTTAGTGTTGTTCACAATGAAGTAAAATTTGGAGACCCAATGGAGAAGGTTCTGTGTTTGATTATTTAGATTAGAGTTCTCTAACATCTTTGGCACACTTTAACTTTTTTTTTTTTTTTGTCGGTCGTGGGGCTTGAACTCTGGGCCTGGGTGCTGTCCTGAGGCTCTTCAGCTCAAGGCGAGCGCTCTACCACTTGAGCTACAGCGCCACTTCCGGTTTTCTGGTGGTTTATTGGAGATAGGAGTCTCACGGTCTCTCCTGCCCGGGCTGGCTTTGAACCGCGATCCTCAGATCTCAGCCTCCTGAGTAGCTAGGATTACAGGCGTGAGCCACCAGTGCCCGGCAAGCACACTTTAACTTTTAAAATGTTCTTTCTTATAGTAGCATTACATCTAGTAGGCAAGATTCTTAACTTAAGATTTATTTCTTCATTTTATGCCATTCAGTTTGGCATTGCTCATTGAGTATGTGAGAGTAAGATTAGTTTATAAGGAATGTGAGAAAAATTGCTTTTTCAAAAAAAGTCTTTTTCTTTGAAAATGTAATTGCTTCTGGTTCTGGGAATCTCCATGGGTATTGGAGCTATAGATCACCTCATAACTTTTTACAGTGTTAGGGTGCCTTTTCTACTAGCCAAAGAGAAATGTAGAATTAAGGCAAAAAGGATTCAAGCTTTGGGCAACAAACAGTAAGGTATCAAATGAGATTTTTCTCTCAGTTAGCTAACTAAGAGGAACAAACTGCTTTGAAGAGAGCTAGTCATTACCTTAGCAAAAATTTGTTTCTGAGAAAATATTACAGAAAAACATGGGGAAATATTTTTCCTCATTTTTCTCTGCCATAAGAGGGTAGGGAAAGTAGAACAGTGTTTTAGTGTGGAAGTAGCAGTACTTTAGAGGCCTGGTGTACTAAGGAGACCAAGGCAGGAAGATTACAAGTATGAAGCCAATCCAGGCTACATAGTGAGACCCTGTACAGCTCAAAGGACAATTTGGATGTGTTCACATGTTGCCTATTAGTATGCCTCATTAAAATTTAGATTAAAATGAGCCAAAATAGATGCATACAGTGGTGTGTACCTGTAATTTTGAGAGGGTGAGAAGGAAGAACCAAGAGTTTGAGGCCAGTAAGACTGTCAAATAAACAATAAATAATCTGGGCACCAATGCCTCACATCTGTAATCCTGGCTACTCAGGAGACTTGAGATCTGAGATCATGGTTTGAAACCAACCGGAGCAGCAAAGTTCACGAGACTTTATCTTCAATTAACCAGCAGAAAAGTGTGTGGCAACATGCTAGCCTTGAGCAAAAAAGTTCAGGGACAGCACTTAGGCCCTGAGTTCAAACCCCAGGACTCGCCACAAGAAAAGAGTAAGTAAAACAAGAAATCTAATAAAAATTTCCTTTTGCTCCAATTGGAATCCAGGTAGAAGCTGTTTAGAATCACAAGTTCAGGAAAGGGGTGTGTGTGTGTGTGTGTGTGTGTGTGTGTGTGTGTGTGTGTGTGTGTGTGTGTGTGTGTGTGTGTGTGTGTGTGTGTGTGTGTGTGTGTGTGTGTGTGTGTGTGTGTGTGTGTGTGTGTGTGTGTGTGCTGTTTAGAATCACAAGTTCAGGAAAGGTGTGTGTGTGTGTGTGTCTGTGTCTGTGTCTATGTGTGTGTCTGTGTGTATGTTGCAATATTGGGGTTAGAACTCAAGGCCTTATTAGGTAGGCACTCTACTACTTGAGTCACACTCCCAGGGAGAGTTTTGAATACAGATATGTTTTACCTTTCACTTTATGTATAGACATTCTAAATGGTCAACAGTAATTTTTTTTGTCAGTCATGGGGCTTGAACTCTGGGCCTAGGTGCTGCCCCTGAGCTCTTCAGCTCAAGGCTAGCACTCTACCACTTGAGCCACAGCGTAACTTCTGGTTTTCTGGTAGTTAATGGGAGATGAGTCTCATGGACTTTCCTGACTGGCCTGGCTTTGAACCGCGTTCCTCATATCTCAGCCTCTTGAGTAGCTAGGATTACAGGTGTGAGCCACCGGTGCCTGGCTAAGAGTAAATCTTGAAGATTAATGGTCAGAAGAAAGAATTCTTTCACTCTCACTCCTCCCTCTTATTCCTCACCTTTTTGGAGGCCAGGTCTAACTGTAGCTCATCTGGCTTTCAACTCATGATTCTTCTGCTTCAGCCTCCAAGTGTTATATTTACAGGTGTGGCCTACCAAACCTGGCCATTAAAAATTTTTTTCCAGTGAAGCTGCTTTAAATGCAAAATTATTGTGTATTATATTATTTGTATTTTTCTTCTTGACAGTGTAATTCAGACTTTTTGTTGTTGTTTGGTTGTGGGGCTTGAACTCTGGGCCTGGGCGCTGTCCCTCAGCTCTTCAGCTCAAGGCAAGTGCTCTACCACTTGAGCCACAGCGCCACTTCTGGTTTTCTGGTGGTTTATTGGAGATAAGAGTTTCACGGACTTCTTGCCCGGGCTGGCTTTGAACCACCGTCCTCAGATCTCAGCCTCCTGAGTAGCTAGGATTACAGGTGTGTGCCACTGGCGCCCGGCAAGAACCAGTTTTTAAAATATAATTTTATAATTGTTAAGGTGATATACAGAAGGGTTATCATTTTATAAATCAAGTAATGAGTACATTCCCACCCCTTCCTTTGCTTTTCTCGTTTTACCCTCCTGCCCACAGGTCATTTAATACTGAATAGCATGATTGCATTTGTTTCCTCCCCCTCCCTTTCTGTGTTCTCTCTTTGCTCTGCCCCCCCAAAAAACCCACAGCAAAAACAAATGCTGCCTCTATCACCATCAACAATTACCAAAAAAACCATTTTTCCATTTCTTGGAATTCATTTCACTAAATAGTATTTTGAATGTTCAGAATCATACAATTTTTTTTCTTAGTTGTAGGGGTTGAACTTGGGGCCTGAGCACTGTCTCTGAGCTCTTCTGCTCAAGGCTAGTGCTCTACCTCTTTGAGCCACAGCTCTACTTCTGGTTTTTGAGTGGTTAATTGAAGATAAGAGTCTCATGGGGACTTTTCTGCCCAGCTCTCTAGGTAGTCATATTTATTTTTTACTTCTCACAAAATACTCTCTTTTTCACCTTTTAAAAAGTCAGACCAGTGCCAGGACTCAATGTCAGTTGTTCTGGGTACTCAGGAGGCTGAGATGTGCTTCAAAGCCAGCCTGAGCAGGAAAGTCTGAGATTCTTTTTAATTTTTTTGTCAGTCGTGGGGCCTGAACTCTGGGCCTGGACACTGTCCCTCAGCTCTTCAGCTCAAGGCTATCGCTCCAGCACTTGAACCACAGCACCACTTCCAGCTTTTTCTGCTTATGTGGTGCTAAGGAATCGAACCCAGGGTCTCATGCATGCAAGGCAAGCACTCTACCACTGAGCTACCTTCCCAGCCCCAGTCTGAGATTCTTATCTCCATTAAACTACTGTAAGAGGGTTCAAGTGGTAGAACACTAGCCTTGAGCAAAAAACCTGAAGGACAGCGCCCAGGCCCTGAATTCAAGCCTCAGGATTGGCACGAAAACAAAACAACATAAAACTAGGCATAGCACACAACTGTAATCCAGTAATTGGAAGACTAGTTTGAGGTCATGCCTGGATTACCTAATGAGACTTTGCCTCAAAAAAAAACAACAAAAAAAAATCCACCCAAAAACCCAGAAAGGAAAAGAATCCAGAAGCTGAAAATACAGGTCAATAAAAGAGCCCATTCATGCAAGACCCTTGGTTCAGAACTTAGCAATTGCCCCCAAAATATAAAAGCATTCCTAGATTATAAAGAGAATACCAATAAATAGCATTGCTGGATTTGGACCAATGGCTATAGTTTGCCACTTTTTTTTTTCTAATATAGCCATGCTTTCTGGAATTTTATTTCAGGTTTAAGATCCATGTCTCCACCTGTTCTCTGGATTTTCACATACTTCACACTGTTAAATAGAACACCTCGTGATCTCTGTTTTCAAGATTAGTCTCTTCTCTTCTTTTAGGTAATTTTCCACTTGTTCATCAAGATGGAAAACTCAGATTCTAACGATAAAGGAAGTGGTGACCAGTCTGCAGCACAGCGCAGAAGTCAAATGGACCGCTTGGATCGGGAAGAAGCTTTCTATCAATTTGTAAATAATCTTAGTGAAGAAGATTATAGGCTTATGAGAGATAATAATTTACTAGGCACTCCAGGTATGCTACATGTAATTTAAGGATTTACATATGTAAATAGATGTTTTTAATACTTTAGTCTGTTTTAAAAATGTTTCTTCAGTTATTATAAAATATGACAAATGCAAGAAAATGTCGAACAGTACTGCTGTACTTTTACTTGAGTTTAATCATGTGAAATTATTCTATATCAGACAGATCTTAAAGTTAATTTTGTTACAAATTTTGAGTGACATACACAAGAAGAATGGAGCTGAATAGTCACTTGGTTCTTAATTAGCTTTAACTTAACTATACATGAATCCATGTGTGGAATAACTAATGAGAACTTTAGCTCCTAGTACATACTTCACCCATTTTTGTCATCTCTGCTTCTCTGATTATGTCCCAATGATAATCCGCCAGAGTTAGTCAGGGGTATGATGACAATCAGAACTTAGTGCTTAGCTTTACCCTTTTAAGTCTCGTTTGATCCTAGTTAAAACAGCATATGTTGTCTGCCATCTCATTTCTAGTGAATTTGTATAACTTTCAGGTGATTACATGTATTTTCAAAGCTAAAATTTTAGTGTGATTTTAAAGGAAGCACTTTATTTATTTATTTATTTTTGTTGGTCCTGGACCTGAACTCAGGGCCTGGGTACTGTCCCTTAGCTCTTCAGCTCAAGGCTAGCACTCTGCCACTTGAGCCACAGCACCACTTCTGGCTTTTTCTGCTTATGTGGCCCTGAGGAATCAAACCCAGGGCTTCATGCATGCAAGGCAAGCACTCTACCACTGAGCCACCTTCTCAGCCCAGGAAGTACATTTTGAGCCAATAGACCTGATTTCAATCAGAATGCTTAAGTTGGAGTTCTGGCTTGGCTATTACTCAGTGTAGCTTCTGACAAGTCAGTCACTGAGTTTCCTTATTTAAAAATGAAAAACTAAGCCAGGCATTCCCAGTTACTTGGGAGGTTAAGGCAGGAGGATTTAAGGGTTAAAAATAGGTATTGTATGCAAAAGTACTTAGTAAGCAAGAAACATTTGTTTTAATGCTGGAGATTTAACAACCCAGGATCTTTATTTTTTTTGTCAGGCATGGGGCTTGAACTCAGGGCCTAAGAGCTGTCCCTGAGCTTTTCTGCTTAAGTCTAGCACTGTACTACTTTGTGCCACAGCTCTACTTCTGGTTTTCTGGTGGAAATAAGAGTCTCAGGGACTTTTCCTGCCTGGGCTGGCTTTGAACCTCCATCCTCAAATCTCAGCTCCTGAGTAGTCAGTATTATAGGCCTGAACCACCAGCACCCAACTTGACCCAGGGTCTTACACATGCTAACTTTTACCAGTAAGCCATATCTTCATCCCTTGGAAAGATGTTGGCATAAGTGCAATTTTTTGGGGGAGGTCAGTCTTGGGACTCAATCTAGGCCTGGGTGCTGTTCCTCAGCTCTTCAGCTCAAGGCTAGTGCTCTTACCACTTGAGCTACAGTGCCACTTCATTTTCTGGTGGTTTATTGGAGATAAGAGTCTCACAGACTTTCCTGCCCGGGCTGGCTTTGAAATGTGATCCTCAGCCTCCTGAGTATCTAGTATTAGATATGAGCCACCAGTGCCTGGCTAAGTGCAAATTTTAATAATTGTGCTCCCAAAGAAATGAAAATTACACAGGTTTCTATTCACTCCTTATTTCTTAAAATCGGAATTAAGAATCACTAATTTTCTTTTTATAGTTTTTAGAATTTTTACCATTAGCTATTTTTCAGACATAACATTTTTTTTCTTATTATGTGTGAGACCACTGTAGGTCACTGATGAAGTATTTGCCACTCTTCTAATCTCATCTTTACCCTATAGTGTTTGTTATAAATCATAGCAGTGTATACCTGTGATCTCAGCACTCCTGAGCCTGAGGCAGGAGGATCTTGAGTTATAGGCCAGCCTGCACTACATAGTTTGGTACATGAAGAGAAAAAAAAAAGAATCACTGGTTTTCCTTTTTAAAATGGCAAACATTGTTAAACTTCCAGGTGAAAGTACTGAAGAAGAGTTGCTGAGAAGACTACAACAAATTAAAGAGGGTCCACCTCCTCAAAACTCAGATGAAAATAGAGGTATATTTTGCTTTGGATGGTGGGTGTAAGATGGAATGATAGGAATTTCGTAGTAGTGAGTGTCAGCCAAACATTATCCAGAAATGCCACAAATTAATTTGGTGCTAAGTAAACTGTTCATAAAAAAGAAAAGTGGCATTTTCTTGATATTTGGGATATATAGTGAGAATGTCAGCATGCTTTTTCTGCCTTACAGTAGTTTTTTGTGTTGACACAGAGAAATGGCCTATTTAAATGTGGATTTTTTTTTTTTTGCCAATCCTGTGGCTTGAACTCAGTGCCTGGGCACTGTCCCTGAGCTTCTTTTACTCAAGGCTAGCACTCTACCACTTGAGCCACACTACCACTTGTGGCTTTTTCTGTGATGTGGTTCTGAGGAATTGAACCTAGGGCTTCATGCACACGAGGCAAGCACTCTACCTCTAAGCCACATTCCCAGCCCTAATTGTGGATTTTTTTTTTTTTTTTGTCAGTCGTGAGGCTTGAACTCTGAGCCTGGGTGCTGTACATGAGCTTTTTGCTCAAGGCTAGTGCTCTACCACTTTGAGCCACAGTACCACTTCCAGTTTTCTGGTGGCTAATTGGAGATAAGATTCTCATGGACTTGCCTGCCTGGGCTGACTTTGAACTGAGATCCTCAGGTCTCAGCCTCCTGAGTAGCTAGGATTATAGGCATGAACCACTGGTGCCTTGCTTTAATGTGATTTTCCCCTGCTTGGTTTTCCACCTTCATTAAAATTTCCTTCTACTTAATTCCTTATTTATAAATATGTAATTTCCTCACTAGCAGAGAAATGCTGCCATTGTTTGTCTCAATAGGGTATAATTTTGTTCCTCTTGGGAGCATTGGCAATATCTGGAGACATTTTTGGTTGACACAACTAAGGGTTTCCTACTAGCATCTAGCAGGTAGATAGCATGTATGGCACCAAACATCCTGATGTCCTGTATTGCACAGCACAGCCCCAGAATTAATTGGCTCAAAATATCAGTAGTACTACTGCTGAGAAACCCTACTGTAGAACTTGAGAGCTATGGCAGTAGTTTGACCCTTGAACATGTCATTATATATGCTGTGTTAAAGGTGTTTGATCTACAGGTTTATGTCAACTTAAAATTTTAATGGTTGACAAATTCTGATAATTGGCCTTGTTTATATTTTTGCTATGGCTACACTATTCTTTCCTTTTAAAATATATCTCAGATGTTATTAAAGGCAGAAATAATGTTATTGGAGTAAAAAGTTTACTGGAACCAAAATATACTATCACTGCTTTAACTAGTATAGTTTGATTACATTTAGTATTTTAACAGTGGATCGAAAAAGTTGTTAGTCTGTCAGTCCCATAGTGTCTGCTAGACTACATTATCATGAAGTACTGAAAATAGACTTCTCTTGAGAATGCTTCTGAAAACAAATTAGTTCCCTAAATTTCTCTAGGATTAGCTTTTCCACAAATCTATGTAGTATAACTTGCAAAGATTTGTAAGTGTGAGCCAGTTGTGTGCTGTAATCCTAGCCACTCAGGCGGCTGAGGTGTGACGATGGATCATAGTTTACAGGCAGGCCAGGCAGGAAAGTGGATGAGATTCTTAACTCCAATTAACCAGCTAAAAGCCGAAAGTGGAGCTGTGGTTCAAGTGGCAGTGTGCTAGCCTTGAGCAAATAAGCTCAAGGACAGTACCCAGGCCCTCAGTACCAGCATCTCCCCACAAAAGAGAAGATTTATAAATGTAAAAATTATTCAGAGATTTTAAGTTCTTTAGTATATTTTCTGAGCATTATGATATGATGTCCTAATTTTAGTAGTTCTTTTTTCTCCCTCTGCTCCTTCTTTGTTTTAAACAGGTGGAGAAGCTTCAGATGACGTATCTAATGGTGACTCTATAATAGACTGGCTTAACTCAGTTAGACAAACTGGAAATACTACAAGAAGTGGACAGAGAGGAAACCAGTCTTGGAGAGCAGTAAGCCGGACTAATCCAAACAGTGGTGATTTCAGATTTAGTTTAGAGATAAATGTTAACCGTAATAATGGGAGCCAAAACTCAGAGAATGAAAATGAGCCATCCACAAGACGTTCTATTGGAGAAAATACAGAAAACAACAGCCAAAGGCAAGTGGAAAATGCACAATCTGAATCAACATCTGGAAGACCGTCTAGATCAGAACGAAATTCAGCTGAAACATTAACTGAAGTTATACCTACCAGAGGTCAGAGGAGGGCAAGAAGCAGGAGCCCAGACCACAGGAGAACCAGAGCAAGAGCTGAAAGAAGCAGGTCACCTCTGCATCCAGTAAGTGAAATTTCACGAAGATCTCATCATAGTATCTCATCTCAGACTTTTGAGCATCCTTTGGTAAATGAGACTGAGGGAAGTTCTAGAACCCGGCACCATGTGACATTGAGACAGCAAATATCTGGACCCGAATTACTAAGTAGAGGTCTCTTTGCAACTTCTGGAACAAGAAATGCTTCTCAAGGGGCAGGTTCTTCAGACATAGCCACCAGTGGTGAATCTACAGGATCAGGACAGAGGCCTCCAACCATAGTCCTTGATCTTCAAGTCAGAAGAGTTCGTCCTGGAGAATATCGTCAGAGAGATAGCATAGCCAGCAGAACTCGGTCAAGGTCTCAGACACCAAATAACACTGTCACTTATGAAAGTGAACGAGGAGGTTTCAGGCGCACATTTTCACGGTCTGAGCGGGCAGGTGTCAGAACCTACGTTAGCACCATCAGGATTCCAATTCGTAGGATCTTAAATACTGGCTTAAGTGAGACTACATCCGTTGCGATTCAGACCATGTTAAGGCAGATAATGACGGGTTTTGGTGAGCTAAGCTACTTTATGTACAGTGATAGCGATTCAGAACCTAGTGCCTCAGTCCCGAGTCGAAATATGGAAAGGGTAGAGTCACGGAATGGAAGAGGGAGCTCTGGTGGTGGTAGCAGTTCTGGTTCCAGTTCGAGTTCAAGCTCCAGTTCCAGTCCTAGTTCCAGTTCCAATGGAGAAAGTTCAGAAACTAGCTCAGAGGTGTTTGAAGGCAGTGTTGAAGGAAGCTCATCAGGTGCCAGACGAGAGGGTCGACATAGGGCTCCAGTTACATTTGACGAAAGTGGCTCTCTTCCCTTCCTTAGCCTGGCTCAGTTTTTCCTCTTAAATGAGGATGATGATGACCAACCTAGAGGACTCACCAAAGAACAAATTGACAACTTGGCAATGAGAAGTTTTGGTGAAAATGATGCATTAAAAACATGTAGTGTTTGCATTACAGAATATACAGAAGGCAACAAACTTCGTAAACTACCTTGTTCCCATGAGTATCATGTCCACTGCATCGATCGCTGGTTATCTGAGAATTCTACCTGTCCTATTTGTCGCAGAGCAGTCTTAGCTTCTGGCAACAGAGAAAGTGTTGTGTAATTAAGATCTGAACTCTAAGCTGTGTAGCTGGAATAGTGATGGGCAAACCGGACTTGCTTGCTTTTTGTCCACTTTTTTGAGTGGTGCTTCAATGTAAAGTAACAACCTGAGTTCAGTCATTGCTTTCTAAAGAAACCTTGTCCATTCTCAAATGTTTCTTATAGAATAAAAAAAATGTTTAAAAGGCAATGTTTTAGGGCCTAAAAGTTTGATTTCAATATCAGATGGTTTGATAGTTTCTGTTACTGATAATTTAGTTATGTACACTTATAAGTTCTTCCTTTGTTATCTTAAAAGGTCTACTTTAGCAATGGCTCCCATCTGTTTCATGTTGCTATTTTACAGATTGCCACATCATAGAGAAGCAAAGAAAATTCCTGGTGAAGGCTAAGTTACAGTATGTGTTTCATAATCAGTTACTTACAGCTATGCCATTCCCAGCTATTAGTTGACACTTAAGTAAAATCACATTCTCAATATTATTTGTTCACCTTTCAGACTAGGTGATGCTGGACACATCAGTGTAAATAACACTAAAGTTAGGATCTTGTAAGTGTATAACTGTCCTAAGCCCATCACTGTGGCACACTGTAGAATGACTTATAGTTTAATTGATATATTTATCTTGTGGAAATATTAAAAAGCTTATGCTTGTGTAAGTGAAAAAAATCACATTCATTTGTTTAAAAATATGTAAAGCTATTTTGTAGAGGCTCAGTACTTTTCCAATGCACTGTTATATTAATGCATTAAAAATTGTAAAGTACCATGCTTAGAAATGAGGAAACTGCTTTTTGTGAGCCACCATAGTCAAAACAAAACACACCAAACAAAGTACAAAGCTGCTTTTGTAAGTGTGTAGATGTCAAGAGCAGAACATATCTATAATATATGTGAACAGCTACTGTGACATGGAAAAGAAAGGATTTTGCAGAATCAAACTGCATTAAAGACCAATGGAAAGCATATAATTTAACTTGGATTTAGGCAGGAAGTGAAAGATGGGAATAGAGAAAACTGCTCTGAAAAAATTTTCATGAAGACCTTAATACATCTATGTACTGGTTTCTTATGGTGAGAGCAGTAGCAGCTTGAACCTAGTATTCTTGAGTAGATGAGGCAGAAGATTAGCATGTTTGGCAGCACTTTCTTTGGTTTAAGAAAAATGAACCACTAACACCTGGCACAAGGTGATGTTTTTTACAAGGTTGGTCCTCAGAACAAAGGTTCAGAAAAGAGACAAGAAGTCACTTTTAACCTAAGAATTGCAGTTGGTACAGATAGATTTGTGTGCTAATAGTTAAGCCTCAGATTTGCTTTTCAGGATTTATAGTGCAAGGTACTAGTGCACACTTGTTAATATTTCATTACTATCTCTAGCACAGATCTAACTAAAGACCTGTTGAGAAGGGATGTTTAGAGATAACTCAGTAAGGAAATTTTTTAAGGACAAAACTTTGTTGAAAATGAACCATGTTGGGTTAGTTGAAATTTCAAGTTTAATTGTGCTGCCCATATATGAAGATGAGACTGCTAATAAGACCATCTATGGACATGCACTTTGTTTCCTTAGTAATAAGAATGCATTCACAAGAGAACCCAGGTTCTCTTGCCTAATTTCTCTTTTGAGGCTAGTTGGGTTCAGGATTAGTCTGGATGTGGAGCAGATACTTGTTTTTATGGGAAATGCTAACAACAGGTCAGAAGAGGGATTGAACTCATCCCAGGCCTTTAACCAAAAGAGCTAACTACCCAGTAGTAGTCAAATATTCTACACACTAAAACAAGTCTGCTCTAGCAATTATCTGGCTATTGTCACTGTTATCACCGTAGCTATAAAGATTATTTCAAAGCTCATTCTTTCATATTTTCTAGCTTTCAGTCCTAAGTATCAAGGAGATTGGACTTGTAAATATGGTAGTTGTTTACTAAGGATATGTACTGCTCTTGCAAGGAAATAATGTCCAAAGCTTCACTTATTTTTTTTAATATAAGCAGATTTCACTGTCTTATGGCGCTTATGTAATACATTTATCTTTTTAAAAGAATTGTTTGTGTAAAAGTCAGGATTTCTTTATATTTGTGAGCCTCCTTGTCCTCTTTCCTAAGGTGTAATGGTTTCCAGATCTGCGGGGTAGTCCCGATTAACTAAAACAAAAATCAATTTGGACATAATTCATTATTATAGGGTTATTAATTTGAAAACAACAGCACATTGTAAGTATAAAAGAAAGTTACTGACAACAGGTACCTCCCTAACCTCCCCAAATGTATTACTCATTTATGAAGTATTCAAGTAAGAGGTAACTCAAGCAGAATGCTGGTTTTGAATGTAGATGATGAAGCTATTAATAAACACTGGAAATAGAACCTTTAAGTTTTTAGTCTTTCAATAGGATGCACATATTTGACATGTGCAAATGGACACCTGTTTCAAATAGCACTCATATCTATTGGGTTGTGTAGATTGCTACGTTTCTGTTTTGCAAAATTCATGACTGATAGGTACTCATTAGTGTTGTGGACATTAAAGACAAGGTCATTTGTACACGTCAGATACACAATGGACAACAAAATTTTTCCCCTACCAGTGTCCAAACACCTACTCTTGAGGGAGCATTTTTCTTGCAAAAAACCTTACATTTCATTTTTTTAATCTTTGTACTTTTTAATTACAGAAAGGTTCTGTCTTTAAGACCTAATTTGAACATATGCCATAATAGGAGCAAAAAATAGACAATTTGGGGGAGATTACATTGTTTAAAGCACTGTTTAGAACATAGACAAGTACTAAAACCTAAGCTTAATTGAATATTTCTGCTGGTTTTAAAAATTGGGTTACTAGTGTGAAACATTTGCAGTGTTTTTTTGTTGTTTCACTCTAAGCTGACAAGGTTGAGCTTAGTACTAAAGAACAAAATTGAACAAAGTAGTTTGCAGACTGGCAACACTAAAAAGAGTTGTGTTGCCGATTTGGCATGTTCTAAAAAAAACATGATAGTTATACATCAATGGTGTTAATGGAGATAGAAATTGAGAAAACTGTTCACATTAGTGCTGGATGTAGGCTACTATACAGTTTATTTAAAAAAAACACCTTAATTCCAGGAATTACTACACAGAATCTTTTAAGAATATGATCATTTAAATTTATTCAGATATTAAGATTAGGAAACTGGTAAAGTGTGTTATCTCAAGTAATGTATTCCCCACCCCTCTAGGAAAACATCCCTTTTTGTGCCAAGTACTCTCCTATTGTCTATGTCTCATTGATGAAGGGTTATCATTTACTATGCTTTGTGTATAACAACCTGCTTCCCAATTGTCCGCCAGTAGAAAATGGGTTGACCATTAGCTGACTTGCAGTCCACTCCCCAAACACCCATGTTTGCAATAATGCCTCTTACCTGGGCTATTCTTAACAGCTTGCTAGAATACAGTGGCACCTTGTGGTTGTTGATATTTTTATTTTACAGATGGAGGGTATTTTTGTCCACTCTGCTTTATTTTTTGTCAGTAGTGGGGCTTGAACTCTGGGCTAGGGCTCTGTCCCTCAGCTCTTCATCTCAAGGCGAGTGCTCTACCACTTGAGCCACAGTGCCACTTCTGGTTTTCTGGTGGTTAATTGGAGATAAGAGTCTCACAGACTTTCCTGCCCTGGCTGGCTTTGAACCATGATCCTCAGACCTCAGCCTTCTGAATAGCTAGGATTACAGGTGTGAGCCACTGGAGCTCTGCTACTCTGCTTTATTCCTTTGGGCTTTTTGTGAATGGAAATAACTTGCAATTTGCCTTATTTGATTTTTTAAGAAAGTTTTACCATACCGACTTCCTGACAATTGTATTACCATTATGAAATAGAAGCCATGCTTGTAGGGCACTTTCATTTACTAGTCTTAAGAGACTATACTGATCACTACTTTAAGTATTCTGTACTTTAGTTCTATGAGAGGTTAATAAGGCATGTGTTAAAAGGTTGCTATGTTCCTTTTCCTTTGGTATAATTCAGTATAATATTCAATAACAGTGTTATAGTTCATTGAGTTAACTAGTAAATTGTTCTTTTGTAAAACATTTGGAAATGTAAACTGATGTAACATGCTTCAGCTGGAAAGTTAAAAGTGTGAGGTCTAAGGAACTGGTGTTCATTTATTTTGAAAAGCAACTATAAACAGCTGCAAGTTCAATACCTGTCCATGTTTTTAGCATTCTGAAGTTAAGAATTTCCCAGGTAGGGACATTTCTAAAGCATTGTCTACTCACTTAACCCTAGTTTGTATCTGAAAGTCTACAGCATAGATTAGAGCTGTTACCAGGGTGGTAGTAGAACTCTTAAGGGAATAAAAGAACTAGGCTTGTCCATTGACACTCAGTTACAGTGACTGACTTGGTTTTGATTAGGACTTGTTTCTAGAGTTTCCACAAGCTCCTGTGTAGTCATTTGGTTGAATAGTTGCTATCTTAAAGACATGCAGTGAAAGTGAAACCCATTATGCCATTGTGCCTTGTTATTTCAAGGTTCCTCTATCAGTTTCTGATCTTGCATATCAATTCTAGTAGCAAGTTATGGCTGAACCAGCTGCCCAGCCTTATGTATTTAGTGCCCTGTTACTAACATTCTTTTAATTGATTTGATTTGCATAGGTATTAATTGTCCAATGTTTGGATTTTACCTCGATAGCTCCATTTGTCCCTGGTGCTGCTTTTAAAGATGTTAGAGCCATGTGATCAGGTATCAAGTTGAGTAAGGTACGCAATTGGCCTGGGTATGTATCTGTGCCTGTTTTATCTTCTCCCAGGAAGAGAGCTGCTTTGGTAGATGTTTACGTGGATTCATTTAAAGAACTGGGCAGCAGTCTTGGAAAGCTTTCTGACACCTGTAAGAACCTAAAGAGATTTGGAAGGGGAACAATAACAAAGGCTGCCTTTATGTCCTCGAACATGAAGCACAGAAATGTATGCTCTGTAAAGACTAAAATGATTGTTATACCAGGGCTTCCTGACCTCTGGGAGAGACACTTTTCAAAAAATCAGAGCACAAAATAAATCTGCTTTATCTGGTTTCTCATTTTCTTTCAATTTAAACGTGAACACAACACCCTTCTACAAAATATATCCAACAAAACTGGTAAGGAAGCCCTGTAATTAAATTTAAGAATGTATCGATTTTCCTTTTTTTTGTACAGTGCTTTACACCTGCTAAAAAAAAAAACTTGTTTAATGCAAAACAAGACCTTGAAAGGTCAGTCATTTTAAAAAGTCGGTTTGATAATAGTTCTTTTAGGAAGAAGCTTTTTCCCTATGTAAGATGTCATACTGCAGATTTAAAATATAGACTATCAATAAAATGCATGAAGTGATTATTTGTGCTTTTTTATCTCTCCTTGGGGTTTTATTTTATTAAAGGGGGACTTTAATAAAGGTTTTATATGGTTTTATTGCCTCAAGCCAATGTCACATAGACTTGATTTTTTATTTTTTTTACTTTTTATTTTATTTTGCCGGTCATGGGGCCTGAACTCTGGGCCTGGGCGCTGTCCTTCAGCTCTTCAGCTCAAGGCTAGCACTCTACCACTTGAGCCACAGTGCTACTTCTGGCTTTTTCTGCTTATGTGGTGCTGAGGAATTGAACCCAGAGCCTCATGCATGCTGGGCAAGCACTCTACCACTGAGCTATCTTCCCAGCCCTTAGACTTGATTTTTTACAATCAAGGGGAGTTCCCATGCAATCTTGGTTTTAATTTCCCCTCCCAGCTATGAGTGTGGATGGGTACATTTTATGGTACTTCTTAAATATTACCTGTGTTGTGTAGTTAAATGGCTTAATTTCTGGTAAGATAAAGGAATATATTCCAAGAAACATGGGAATATTTGTATAAATGGCATTTTAAGTAGGTGCATCTTTGAGGTTTCTTTTATTTCCACCATTGTCCTGGCCACTCTTGTTTCATTTGTACACAGAGCTCTTCTGGGTGTTCATGCGTGTGGTACAGCTTGAGACTTCCATCCCTGCATCCAGTCTCTTAAACGTCCAAGCAACTAAGATGCCTTTGTCTCTAAGTAGGGTCATCACATTCTGATAAGACTTCCCTGTGATATGCATTTAGCTAATGGTGAAAATTCTAATACTTTTCATTTTCTCTGGTTCCTATAGAGCTCTGTCATTGACATCTGAACTCAGTTTCTCAGGATAGTTTTTTTTAGTTTTTTTTTTTTTTTTTGGTCTTTTTTAGTACTAGGAATCCGACCCAAGAAGTTGCACTTGCTGGGTGAATGCTTTGCCACTGAGCTACATTCCAGCCCTCAGGATAGTTTAGGTGTACAAAGCTTTTCACCTTACCTTCTCATGGGGCTTTCATGATTCTGTTCTTTGAAACACCACTAACGGGAAGTCAATACGTGGGCATTTTTGTGAGGGAAGGTTGAAAACACTCAGATTCTTAAAATAGTATTGGATAAGATAAACCTGGGTAGATTAATTCAGGGTCTGGACACTGTCTCTGAGCCTGCCTTCCCCCCTCTGTCTCCCCTCCATCTCCCTTTCCTCCCTCCTTCCCTCTCCTCCCTCTCTACTTTCCCCCCCTCTCCATCCACTGTCCCTGTTGTATCCTCTCTCTCTGCTAGTGCTCTACCACTTGAGCCCCAGCTCCCCTTCCAGCTTTTTGGTAGTTAGGAATAAGTCTCACAGACTTTCTTGCTCAGGCTGGCTTTGAGCCATGATTCTCAGATCTCAGCTTTCTGAGTAGCTAGGGTTATTCAGGAGGAGTTAGGCATGAGCCACTGATGTCCAGCTAAACTTCACTCTTTTTTGGCTAGTCCTGAAGCTTGAACTAAGAGCCTGGGCACTGTCCCTGAGCTGCTTTTGCTCAAGGCTAGCACTCTACCTACCACTTGAGCCACAGCACTACTTCCAGCTTTTTCTGTGTATGTGGTTCTGAGGAATTGAACCCAGGGCTTCATGTATGTTAGGCAAGCACTCTACCACTAAGCCAGAATCTCAGCCCTGAACTTCATTTTTAATGGTCATTTTTTGTAGTTTTGTGGCTAGAACCCAGGGTCCTGTGCACATAAATCTCATGTTCTACCACTGGACACTCCTGACCTCTATAGGATGAATTTTAAAACAAAGGTAGGATCCAGTTTTTCAGGTTTTGAATTCAAGGAAGGTGCAAATTTTAAGACTTTATAGATGGATTACTATTAGCCATATTACAGATGGCTAAACTTTACCTGTATAGATCACTTAGTTACAAAGAGGTGAGAATATTACAGCCTGTTTTATAGAGATACAGATATTTGGTAATGCATTGAGGGGTACATAAGTTACAGAGTTATTTTCATTCATACTTTTGATTCCAGAATTCCTGTGTTCTTAATTCCTCAGACATGTGCCCTCCTGTTGTTTTTTCTTTATTTAATATTGCTAAATCTTAGCTAGATTGTTTATGAGGTATGATTTCTTGAATAAATACCTATTTGAGCTCGTTGGCCAAGGAGGAAAAAAGGGCAAATCATTATTTCTCTAGTAAGTAAAAACCAGACTGTACATTTGCTTTGGACACAGACTGTACATTTGCTTTGGACATTACCAAATACACCATAGCACTATAATTTCTTAAATGTTATTGTTATTGTAAAGGTAACGTAAAGAGGAATTATAGGTATATAAGTCAGATATAAGCCACATTCCCAGCCCAAGAGTACATTTCTTTTTGAACAATGTCACCCCTTCCCTCGCTTGCTTTCCCAGTTTTTCCTTCCCATTCCCACCCACCAGTTGTATAGTTCATTTTCAACAGTGTCTAGTATCACTGCTGCATTTGTTCACCTTTTGTCCCACCATTTTTGTTTTTGAAAGTGTAGAAGTAGGCTACAATAAAATTTAGGTAATCTGTTTAAAGGTCCCCTCAACTCATCACATGTGCCTTTGGCTCCCAATTATGGCTCAATGTGAGATGAAATCAGTAGAATTGGAGCTCCCTTTTTTGCCTTTAGTAAAATGCTAGCCAGCTTATTAGTATAGAAGTAAATACCCTTTAAAGTTGGGTGCCTTGGGCAGCTGGGGACATTCCAAGAACATTGTCATTACTCAGAAGATACTTGGAATTTGTTTAAATTTCTTTTGTACCAATATTATGAGCCATTAAGAGATGAAACCCTATTCAGTGTATTCACTTCATCTTGCTCCTATTGAGATCAATCTTGGCTATTTCCAAGAATTATTTTTTTTCTAAATGAATGGATATTTGCCACATAAGCATATTCAGAAATGTTCTTTAGGTCCTAAAATAAATTGCAAACAAGTAAGTGATGTTTAATGCTGCAAGTACTGAAAGGATTATGCCCTACTCAACATTAGGAGTGCCCACTCACAAGGAGATATACTAGTGGGAAGATACGTAAATAATAAAATAGTAACAAAGCTTTAAGAGGTGTACACACTAAGCCTGACATTGGTGGCTCACGCCTGTAATCTTAGCTAATCAGCAGGCTGAGATCTGAGGACTTTGGTTCAAAGCCAGCCTAGACAGAAAAGTCTGTGACACTTATCTCCAACTAACCACCAAAAAGCTGGAGTGGAGGTGTGATTCAAGTGATAGAGCACCAGCCTTGATCAAAAAATCCAAGTGAGAGCATGAGGCCCTGAGCTCAAGCTCCAGTACTGGCACACACACACATACTAGCTCTTCTGTAACTGCTAGAGCTAGTATGACACTTAAGTAGAACAGTGAAAAATACATGGATGAACAAGGCTCTTCTGAATTCCCAGGTTATTTCCTCAGCGTTTAATAGAAGATAAGCATGTGGGGAGCTAAATACATCCTGGTTAAGATTGTGCTGTTTTGAGGATTTATTTTTGGCAGAAGGTACTTGAAGCCTCTGAAATATTCCTGATTTTATTACTACGTGGTCTTGGTGACTGTGGTGTACCTTCTTTTATAAAAGATTCATGATTGGCCCTCTGTAGGTACCAAATGCTCTTATAGAATAGCTGTCCAGTGGAAATACAAGTCATGTAATTTTAATTAGCCATATTGTTAAAGATAAATGTCTTAATGTTTTTATTTAATTATTTCAGCATGTAACCGGTATAAAAATGATTAGTGAGACACTATATTTTCCCCACACTTCAAAATCTGGTATGTATTTTATACTTTAAAAGTACTTCTCAGGCCAGGCACCAGTGGCTCACACCTGTAATCCTAGCTACTCAGAAGGTTGAGATGTGAGGATCACGGTTCAAAGCCAGCCGAGGAAGGAAAAGTTCATAAGACTCATCTCCAATTAACCACCAGAAAACCAGAAGTGGCGCTGTGGCTCAAGTGGTAGAACATTAGCCTTGAGCTGAACAGCTGAGTGACAGTGCCCAGACCCAGTGCTGTAATCCTTGCACTCAGGAGGCTGAGATCTGAGGATCACAGTTCGAAGCCAGCCTGGGCAGAAAAGTCCCTGTCAGACATCTCCAATTAACCACTACAAAACCAGAAATGGCACTGTGTGGCTCAAGTGGTAGAGTGCTAGCCTTGAGCACAAAGAGTTTCAAGCCCCACAACTGACAAAAAAATATTACCTACTGGCCTTTGTTACCCTGAACTAATAACTAATTTGAATTTTATAGGGAAACTATTGTGTTGGCTTAGAAGGTCACAAATCTCTCTCTCTCTCTCTCTCTCTCTCTCTCTCTCTCTCTCTCTCTCTCTCTCTCTCTCTCTCTCAACACACACACACACACACACACACACACACACACACACACACACACGAGTACTTGGATTTGAACTAACTTTCTCCTCTTTTGAGCTTCAGATCCTTCCTACCAAAGACTGACATCTGTTAGCAAAAGATCTTAGCTGGTTAGAGAAATCCATTCCAACTGCAGCTTTATGTGGTAGCTGATAAAAACAAGCACCTGAGGTTTACATAGTCCAAATTCACCTTGCTAATAGATGTTAAATCATTTCCAGAAAGTTCATGTGAGATGGTTGCATTCTTGACATGTGTTAGAAACACCTAACCCGGACTTATAATGGTTCTAATTGTGTGTGTGTGTGTGTGTGTGTGTGTGTGTGTGTGAAGTTAATAAGTGAGGTTTTTGGGCTGCAACAGGAAAGGTAGACACTGGAGAGTAGTGAATATCATATCAGACTACAACCTCAATGAAAGCAAATATTTCTCAACACCCAGTCTGATAACATTGCTGCAAGTTTAGAAGAGCCTTTGGAATTAGCGTTTTGGAAGAATTTCTATTTATTTGCTTGGCGTTATTTGGGCCTTATGTGTGAATATAATGTAACATTGTGTAGCTTTTTACATTTAAATTAGTACTAGAGGTTAGATGATGCTCTAGCATGTGACTCAGTCTCTCTCCATATGAATCTGACTGTTTACTTGTGAGAAGCCAAAGGAACTCATCATCCAGTCATAAAAAGAAAATTGAGGCAGGCCTGGGAATGTGGCTTAGTAGTAGAGTGTTTGCCTAGCATGCATAAAGCCCTGGGGTCGATTCCTCAGTACCATAGAATCAGAAAAAGCTGGAAGTAGAGCTGTGGCTCACATGGTAGAGTACTAGCCTTGAGCAAAAGAAGCTGAGGAACAGTGCTCAAGCCCTGAGTTCAAATAATTAAGGCAGAGGAAGGTAATTGTAGCTCATCCAGTTTATTTTTTGTCAAAATCTTAACAAATGGGAAAACTCATTCATGTTATGCCTAAGCCCTCACTGACATTTCCTGAGTGAAGGAAAGTTGAAATGATGCCGGGTTCTATTAGCAGGGAGGTATAGAATTGTTTGACAACTGAGCAACTAAGCTCGACTTCTGCCTTACTGCCCTGATGAAAATCCTTCCCCTAGTAACTAAGCTATCTTTTTTTCAGCAAATGAATTCATCTCTTTTCTCCACATTTGGGGTCCTGTAGCATCCATATTTTTTGTGCTAGTACTAAGGCTTGAACTCAGGCCTTAGGAACTGTTTCTGAACTTTTGTGATCAGACCTAGTGCTCTACCACTTGAACCATATCTCCATTTCTGACTTTTTGTTGCCTAATGGGATATTGAGTCTCATGAACTTTTTTTGGTCAGAGCTGATTTCACATCGTAGTCCTCACATCTCAGCCTTCTGAGTGGTGTGGGCCACTGGCTCCCAGCTAGCTACATATTTAAGAAGAAAAACCAGTTTAATCTGTTAAAAAATACCTCTCAACTTTCATTTTAATATATATTACCCAACAGTCCTTGTACATACAAGGAAAATGACTGAGTCCTTTTTTGGATTTTTTTTTTTTTTTTGCCAGTCCTGGGTCTTAAACTCAGGGCCTGGACACTGTCCCTGAGCTGCTTTTGCTCAAGGCTAGCACTCTATCATTTGAGCCACAGCGCCACTTCCGGCTTTTTCTGGTATGTGATTCTGAGGAATTGAACCCAGGGTTTCATGAGTGCTAGGCAAGCATTCTACCACCAAGCTACCTTCCCAGCCTGTTTTTTGTTTTTTAAGATTGGAGTAAAAAAAGACTTGAATAGGGAATAGAACAAAAAAAAAAAGATTAGAGTAAAAAAAATCTGAAGAAAAAAAGCCAGAAAAACTTTTGATCATTCTCTCCAACCTACACCAAGGTGTTTCCTTCAGTTTATACTATGGGCATGTTTGATTTTGAATACAAGTTACCTCTCCAGCATGTATTACCTAGGCCTGGCTTAGATCTTTTTACTGGCTCAAAACTGCCAATTTAGAGACCATAGCCTAGAAACTTGAGTAAAATGAATTCCTGACTGACATCTTTATAGTTGACTCAAATGTCTATCCATAACCGTTCCAAAGAATTACCATGGACACCAACACTGAGCACACACTGACCTACTGGGAGGTTAAGGGGACTGCCAGCATGGTCCTGAATGGGAGAAGAAGAGATGCCTATGGATTGATGAATAGGCCATATCCCAGAATATGTTTGATACTTGTTTATTAGCCACCAGGTCTTTTCACCTTTGTCTTTTTAATTGACACAGATAACCCTTGGGACTAGATACTAGCATTTTATAAGTGAAATAGAATCAGAGGTTAAGTGACATGTTCCAGGTCCCACTGCCAAGGTTGATCATTCAAAAAAAAGTATTTCTTAGCTGGGTACCAGCAGCTCACCCCTATAATCCTAGCTACTCAGGAGACTGAGATCCAGAGGACAGGTTTAAAGTCAGCACAAGCAGAAAAAAATCCATGAGACTCTAACTTCAAAACAACCAGCAAGAAGCCAAGCTGGAGGTATGGCCCAAAAGTAGAGTGCCAGTCAAATAAGCAAGCTGAGCAATCATAAGGCTCCCAGTTTAAACATTTGCACTGGCAAAAAAGTGTGTGTGTGTGTGTGTGTGTGTGTGTGTGTGTGTGTGTGTGTGTGTGTGTGTGTGTGCACGTGCGTGTGTGTGTGTGTCTTGAAATCTATATCTGGAGCACTAGTCTAAATGCAGAAGATACTATGGTCTACAGTACAAAGAACTCCCCAGCCGTCATCGTGATTACTTCTAATCAGGAGAGGTACATACTATATTTCTAAATACAAATTCAGATTGTGAGGAAATGCTGGGAAGAAATTAAAAAATGATTTGCTGAGATGGAGGTGTTTTCTGGGGAGCTGACCCAAAATGAAGAGGGAGAACATTGCAACCTCAGAGTGAGCTTGGCTCATTATCTGGATGGAGGAAATGGGCAGTATTGAAGAAGAAAAAGCAGTTAAGAGATAAGGAAGAGGACAGTTTGAGGAGGCAAGAATTTATTATGAAATCAGAAGTCATTGGAAAGTCTTTATTATGAGATGGGAATGTTCTGACTTAAGTAACTATTGAATGGCAAAATCAGAAGAGAGCTAGAGGAGACCTCTGTCTCTTGTCACTGCATGACACCTTACATATATTTTTCCTTCTCCAAATCATGGTACTGAAGCTGGGTATCAGCATCCCCCCAGAGTGCTCTAGGGTCTTGAGTTCTTTTTCCAAGATTCTTCACTTTCTGAAGAAACTTGGTTTGTAGAATTCATATACATAGTGATGCAGTTCTTCAAGTTATTTTCTGTGCTGGTATTGGGACATGAACTCAGGGCCTCATGATCTCACTTGGCTTTTTAGTTCAAGACTGGCACTCTACCCCTTGAGCCTTAGCTCCACTTCTGGCTTTTTTTTCTGACTAACTGGAAATAAGTGTCTCAGACATTTCTGCCCTGGCTGGCTTTGAATCTCAATCCTCAGATGTCAATTTCCTGCGTAGCTAGGATTACATCTTTGAGTTATTTTAAATCTGATTTGAATGATCTTTTCCTGTTATTACTGTGATACTGTGATTTGAATTATGTTTTCCTGTCATTCTCATATAACAGGACTTGTTACAACAAATACAATTAAGCAAACTTCTCACTGATGACTGGTGCTATTCTTGCTGGCTTTTCTTTACTAATACCTGTAGGGGGCAGGATTGCCCAGATAATGAACCAAAGGGCCAGCAGCTTTTAATTTATTTGAAAGAGCTAGTTGATTTCACTTCCTTTTAATGTGATGCTTATTGGTGATTACTTTTTAGTTACTTATGAATGATATAAATTTGATAATCTGAGATGAATCCAGTAAGTTTAACACATTTTTTTTTTTTTTTTGTCGGTCATGGGGCTTGAACTCTGGGCCTGGGCACTGTCCCTCAGCTCTTCAGCTGAAGGCTAGCGCTCTACCACTTAAGCCACAGTGCCACTTCCAGTTTTCTGGTGGTTTATTGGATAGAAGAGTCTCACAGCCTTTCCTGCCTGGGCTGGCTTTGAACCGGGATCCTCAGATCTCAGCCTCCTGAGTAGCTAGGATTACAGGTGTGAGCCATCAGTGCCTGGCTCACATTCTCTTTTTATAGATTATCTTATAATCTCTGGCCTTTTAAGAATGACAATCACCCAAAATAGCTGCTTGCATCTTTAGCCTAGGTAAGCAGATCCATCTTGCAAACCTGTGTTATTTCTCCACTATGCCGCCACATACTGTTGAAATGGGCCTGGTGATGGCTTCATATTACATTTCCTTTGGCTCCAGCAAAGCTCAGGGATTTCAGAGCTGCAGATGAGTATACAAGGCACCGGATTCATGTGTAGGCTTGCCTTCTCAGGCTAAGTGACACATTTTGGGAAGAAGTCCTAGTTTAATGATTATGGAAAGAACTACTGGTTCTAACCTTTACTTTTCAGTCACTATGACCAAGGACTCCCTTGTCCTGTATAAAACACCTAGAAAAGTTAATTCTTAGTAGCTGTTCCAGCCCTTACATTTCCTTCTGTCTTTGGACCATGCAATAAACCTCATTCACCTGCAAATCAACAAAAGTTTTTACAATTATGTCCAGATAAGGACAAATATAGTTCCATGACTTTTAAGAGACAATTTAGGGTTAGGTATTTATGTAGCTCAGTGGTAGAGTATATGCTTAGCATGCCTGAGAACGTAGATTTGATCCCTACCACTGCAAGCCCCACAAAGAAAGCAATATTAGGATACAGGGCCTTAAAAGTAACAAGCAGCAATTATCCTATTGAGCAAATAGTCCATGAAGAAGTGAAATGGGACCTAAAAATGCAGGGAAAAGAAAAATGTTTAATAGCCAGTCAGATTTAGGACAATATGTCTCTTAAAGGTTGTATGGTATATATATATACCATGTGTATATACATATATGTATATATATATTTAGTTATACTTATTTAAAGTATTGGTGATAGAGCCCAGGGCCTTGATCAGATTAAGCATGTACTGTATCACTGAGCTATCTCTGCCACTCATATGGTGTTTTTTTGTTTGTTTGTTTTTGTTGGTCATGGGGCTTGAACTCTGGGCCTAGGCACTGTCCCTCAGCTCTTCAGCTCAAAGCTAGCACTCTACCACTTGAGCCACAGCGCCATTTCTGGCTTTTTCTGCTTCTGTTGTGCTGAGGAATTGAACCCAGGGCCTCATGCATGCAAGGCAAGCACTCTACCAATGAGCCACCTTCCCAGCCCTCATATGGTTTTATTTTGTGCTGATCCTAGGGCTTGAACTTAGGGCCTGAGTGCTGTCTTTGAGCTTTTTTTTTTCTTTCTCTTGTCTTCCTTTTCTCTGTGTAGGATTCTTTTAAGCATTTTTGGCAGTGCTAATTTTGAGGTCATGAATTCCTTTAGCTCTTGTTTATCATGAAAAATTTCTATTTCTCCCTCAATTATGAAGGATATTTTTTCTGGATATACTAATCTATGTTGACAATTATCTTCCAAAGCTTGTATTATATTCTTCCATGTCTTCATTGCATTGAAAGTTTGTGTTGTGGAATCTGTTATTCTATTCAGCTTACAGGTTACCTGATAGCTTTCACTATCCTTTCTTTCATATTAATAGTGTGTGTGCTAATCTTGGGGCTTGAACTCAGGGCTTGGGTGTTGTCCCTGGGCTTTTTTTTTTTTTTTTTTTTTTTTTTGCTCAATGTTAGTGCTCTACCACTTGAGCCAAAGTTCCACTTCTGGCTTTTTGGAGATTAATTGAATATAAGAGTCTCACAGGGGCTGGGAATGTGGCTTAGTGGTAGAGTGCTTGCCTAGCATGCATGAAGCCCTGGGTTCCATTCCTCAGTACCACATAAACAGAAAAAGCCGGAAGTGGTGCTGTGGTTCTAGAGGTAGAATGCTAGTCTTGAGGGAAATAAAAGGTCAGAGACAGAGTCCTGGCCTGGGGTTCAAGTGCCAGGGCTGGCAAAAAGAAAGAAAAAGTCTCACAGACTTTCCTGCCCAGAGTGGCATTGAATAGCAACCCCTTGGATCTCAGCCTCCTGAGTATCTATGACTATAGGCATGAGCCACAAGTGCCTAGCTTCTTCTATATAATTTGTGTTTAAATTATAATGTGCCTAGGTGAGAATTCACCCCTTCTGTGGCTCACATCTGGCCCAGAGGCTGGAACACAGCTCCCTACCCTGTGGGAATTAGATTCTAGACCAGGAATTGAGTAGGGAGATCCTCCCTGAACCACCTTGTGGGAACCCTGTCCCTCCGAGGCTCACCCCTGATCCAGAGGCAGAAATGCAGCTCCCCACATCGTAAGAAGTAAACCAGTTAAGAACTTGAGTGGGGACAACCTCACCATACCACACAGTGGGTATCTGGCCCCTCCAGGTCTCAAATGAGGTTTGGATGCTAGAATGCTGCTTCTGACCCTCTGGAAGTAAACATCACTATAAGACTCCAGCCAGGAAGACCTCCAATTAGCAAGAATCTACATATTCCAGACCCAGGTCTGGGCCAGGAAACCAGACTTCCCCATCCACCACAGAGCCCTAACACCTAGCCAGGACCCATTACACTGCACCACCCTGCGCTGAAAGCTGCCAGATGCAAAGTCCAACAGAGATCCATCCAGTGAATCATACCCCATCACCTCTGAACTTAATACACAATCTGAACAACTCTGGCAATCCTCAAACCCAAATGTGTAAATCACAAGGAAAGATTTCAAAATCATGAACAATCAAGACAAAATGCCAAACTCAAAAGCCAACAGCTTTCTTAGGAAGGACCCTAGTGAGAGTGAAGAAGAAGAAGAGACAGAGGACAAAAGGATCATTAAAGCAATGATGAGAGAATTAGCTGATGAAATAAAAGGGGATACCCCAAAAGAAGAATACAAGGAGGAAATGACCAAGAGTATACAGGTTGCTCAGAAAGAAATGGAAAGATAGAAATGCTACACACCTCATTAAAAGATTAAATTAACACCCTGATAAATTGATATCAACAAAGACCTTGGAAGCATGAGAGGCTCAATTTCCCTATTGCAAACCACAGTTGAAAGCACAGGCAATAGAATAAGTGAAATAGAAAATAAGGTATTAGGAGTCAGGATAAAATAGAAGAATTGGGCTGGGAAGGTGCCTCAGTGATAGAGGGCTTGCCTCGCAGGCATGAGGCCCTGGGTTTGATTCCTCATCACCACATAAACAGAAAAAGCTGGAAGTGGCACTATGGCTCAAGTGGTAGAGCACTAGCCTTGAGCTGAAGAGCTGAGGGATAGCATCTAGGTCCAGAGTTCAAGCAGCACGATGACAAAAAAAAAATAGAGGAATTAAAACAAAAGATCAAAGGCATGGAAAAAACAGAACATATCAAAGAGAAATCCAAGAAATGGCAGATTCAGCCAATAGATCAAAGCTATGCATAGACAAAGGGGAAGAATTCAAAACTAAAGGTGTTGAAAACCTATTCAACAAAATAACAGAAAACTTTTCCAATTCAAAAGAGAGATAATCTCACCCAACTGAAAATTACCTTGACAATGATCAACAATCGTCAACATTCCATGTTGATACTGACATGAATGTTATATTTCCTATCACTTCATTGTTTCTGTTAGACATACAGAACTAGTAGACAAGATCCAAGAAGAAATACTTTTAGAGATATCGTAATGAAAACGTTGGACTTAAAAAACAAGGAATTAATTTTAAAGGCAGCAAAATCAAAGAAGGAACTATGCTATAACAGAAAGATCAGAATTACTGCAGATCTCTCTACATAAACTCTGAATGCAAGGACACCCTGGAATGTCAGCCTGGAATGTCAACTGAAGGTCAGCAACTGCCAAGCCAAGATGGTGTACTCAGTTAAGCTATCATTCAGAATTGACATGAAACTTAAACCTCCCATGGCAATCAAAAATTAAAGGAATTTATGAAAATGAAACCAGCCTTACAAAGAATACTAAAGGGAAATATACAAGCTGAAGAAAACAAAGTCAAGGAAACGCAACATTAGACAAAAAACACTAGAAGACTAGTTTGGTAAACATAGGAAGAGGAAAGAAGGAAATTACAGGGAAACAAGGAAATGAAAGGAAATATGACACATCTCTCCACAGTAATCTTAAACATTAAAGGACTCATTCCCCAACCAAAAGACATACAGCAGCAGACTGGATCAAAAAACCAAAATCCAACCATTTGTTGTCTCCAAGAAACCCATCTCACAGTCAAAGGTAAATACAAATTCCAAGTGAAGGGATGGAAAAAGATGTTTCATGCAAAAGTATCTTGCAAGAAGGCAGGAGTAGCCATATTGGTATCTGATAAAATAGACTTTTCATTAAAATCAGTACAAAGAGACAAGGAAGGTCATTACATATGAATAAAGGGAATGATCCATAAAGAAGATAATTACAATGGTTAATATTTATGTACCAAATAATGGAGCAACAAAATGCATTAAACAAATAAATACTTTTGGACTTACAGAATATGATAATAGTGGGTGATTTAAAAACTCCACTCTTGTCAAAGGACAGGTCAACCAAACAATAGATAGCAAAGAAGCCTCTGAATTAAATGACATCACAACCAAAATGGACATAACAGATATATACAGAGTATTCCACCCAACAATGACCCAATTCACATTCTTCTTAGCAGCCCAAGGAACATTCTCCAAAATTGATCATATCCTAGAACACACAAAGAGTCTAAGCAAACACAAGAGAATCTAGATGATTCCTTGCATTTTTTTCTTTTTTTGTCGGTCGTGGGGCTTGATCTCTGGGTCTGGGAGCTGTCTCTTAACTCTTCAGCTCAAGGAGGCAAGTGCTGTACCACTTGAACCACAGCACCACTTCCAATTTTCTGATGGTTTATTGTATATGAGTCTCATGGACTTTCCTTGCGCAGGCTGGCTTTGAACTGCAATCTTCACATCTCAGCCTTCTGAGTACTTAGGATAACAGGCATGAGCCACCAGTGCCCAGCAACTCCTTGCATTGTACTGGACCACAGTGGAATCAAACTAGTTCTAAACAACAAAACATACTTCAGAAAATACTCAAACACATGGAAATTCAATAACACACTACTGAATAACACATAGGTCACCAAAGAAATGAAGGAAGATATTAGGAAATTCTTGCAATTCAATAAAAATGAAAATATGTCACATCAGAACCTCTAGAAAACAGCAAAAGCATTGATGAGGGGAAAGTTCATAGCTCTAAGCACACACATAAAGAAAACAAACAGCTCAAGTAAATATCCTCATTATGCAACTAAAACTGCTAGGAAAACAAGAACAAACCCATGTCATCTACAAATAAATATAGTGTGAATTCCAACAACAAATGGGAGCAGGGATCTGGGGAAAAAGGAACCCTACTGCACTGTTGGTAAGTACAACTACTCTGGACTGCGGTCTGGAGGTTCCTAGAACTGAACAACCACTTTGGCAAAGTAGCAGGATACACAATAAACCCCCCAAAATCAGTAGCCTTTTTAGATACCAACAATGTACAAGTAGAAATGGAGATCAGGAAAACAACAATTGCTCCATTTGCAATAACCTCAAAAAAAAAAAAAAAAGGGCTAGGAAGGTGGCTCAGTGGTAGAGCGCTCGCCTTGCATACATGAGGCCCTGGGTTCGATTCCTCAGCACCACATAAGCAGAAAAAGCTGGAAGTGGCACTGTGGCTCAAATGATAGAGTGCTAGCCTTGAGCTGAAGAGCTGAGGGGACAGCGCCCAGGCCCAGAGTTCAGGCCCCACAACTGAAAAAAGAAACAACTAGAAATAAACCTAACCAAGGACACAGTGGGGGAAAAAATAGCTTCTTCAATAGTTGGTGTTGGTAAAACTGGGCATCCATATGCAGAAAACTAAAAGTGGATTAAAGACCTCAACGTCAGACCTGAACATCTCGAGCCAGGGTCCGATAAGAACACCTACATATCCATCCATGTTCATTGCTGCACTATTCACAATAGCCAGGATATGAAAATAGCCCAGATGTTCCACAATAGATGAGGGGATCCAAAAAAATGTGGTACCTATAGGTACCTATACCTATACACAATGGAATTTTACATAGCCATTAGAAAGAATAAAATAATGCCATTTTCAGGGAAATTGATGGAACTAGAACAAATCCTGTTGTGAGGTAAGCCAAGCTCAGAGAGATAAACAGTGCATGTTCTTTCTGACACTGGGATATGGCCGGGTGCCAGCGGCTCACACCTGTAATCCTAGCTACTCAGGAGGCTGAAATCTGAGGATTGCGGTTCAAAGCCAGCCTGGACCAGAAAAGTCTGTGAGACTCTTATCTCCAATTAACCACCAGAAAACTGGAAGTGGTACTGTGGCTCAAGTGGTAGAGCACTGCCTGGAGCTGAAGACCTCAGGGACAAGCACCCAGGCCCCATAGTGCAAGCCCTACAACCAAAAAAGACAATTAAATGATAAATTATACAGAATTCTAGACACACACACACACACACACACACACACACACACACACAGTGAAACCAAAAAAGAATACTCTTAGGACACAAACACAAAGGTGCAATGCCTACATGCTTCCTTATATTTATATAAAATTTTATATATATATATATATATATATATATATATATATATATATATATAAACAACTCCAAGATATAGAAACAAGAGATCTTTCCTATTTAATTTTTTTTAAAAAAATTGGTAATTCTTCTTTACTTTATGTATGGAGTATTTACATGTATATCTTCAGTAGGGTGCAGGGGAGGATACAGAACTTGAGGGGGAAAGTTTGAAAAAATGCGTCAGTGGAATTCACTGGACACTGAAGAAAGTGAACTGTACATCTCGTGGAAGGGACTAGGAGAGAGTGAGGGAAGGGAAGACACTATATTAAAGGAAATATACTCGGGCTGGGAATGTGGCTTAGTGGTAGACTGCTTGCCTAGCTTGCATGAAGCTGTGGGTTCGATTCCTCAGTACCACATAAACAGAAAAGTCTGGAATTTGTGCTGTGGCACTGTGGTACAGTGCTAGCCTTGAGTAAAAATGAAGCTCAGGGAAAGTGTCCAGGCCCATAGTTCAAGCCCCAGGACTGGCAAAAAAAGGGAAATGTACTCATTATCTAACTCATGTAATTGTAATCTTTGTACATCACCATTATAGTAACAATAAAATAAGTAATGATAAAATTGTGTCTAGTGTTGTTTATTCTGTCATCTTGATGGTTTGATGTTTCATAAGTCTCTACCTGGACAATAATCTTTTTCTCAAGTTTGCAGAAATTTTATGCTATCTATTATTGAATATTTTAGCTATGCTTTTTGTTTTTATCTCTTTTCCTTCTATAGCCATGATTCTTTAGTTTGGTATTCTGTTGGTGTCCCAGATATCTAGATTTCACTCATATGTTCTTATTGTTTTTAGTGTTTTTGATGGAATGATCTACTTCTTTCAATCCTTAAAGTTCTATTTTCAACTTTTTCCACTAGCAGTTGTCTATTATTGTGACTTTGTTCGCTTTCTTTTTATTGTGGTCGGTCATGGGGCTTGAACTTTAGGCCTGGGCACTGTTCCTCAGCTCTTCAGTTCAAGACTAGCCCTCTAACACTTGAGCCACAGTGCCACTTCTGGCCTTTTCTGTTTGTGTGGTACTGAGGAATTGAACCCAGGGTCTCATGCATATGAGGCAAGCACTGTACCGCTGAGCCACCTTCCCAGCCCCTCTTTGTTGGCTTTTGAGGGAAACATGTTGCCTTGTTTATTTACCAATTTTGTCATTTTTCACTGGGGTTATTTCTGCCTATGGGTGTAGTTTAGGTTGAAAATAGTATGCCCCAACTCTATCCTTCCTAGTTTGTCATAATCTTAGAAATAAGGAGATGCTGGAGACAAACCTAATTGAGAACTACCTAATTGCAGTTTCATATCTGCAGACCTAGACTGAATCAGCCTATCTTCTTTGTTTGGTGGTTGGTTTTTCTGCATCTCATTTGCATATGAGTAACCAATCAAAGCATAATGTGAGGTATAAAAATCCCTAGTCTCAGAGCCACCAGCACACACAAAGTACTGGGAGAACATATATGGTGAAGATAATAGAGTTCTTTGGTCAACATTTGTTCTCCTATTTTCTTGCACCTCATTTGTTCCAAGTTGTAAGACAAGAACCCAAGGAGGCTAGCAGTGGAGCTCCAACACTGGCAGGCATTGCCTACCACCTAGCTCCACAGGTGATGGAGCACTAATCACTGTGAAAGGGGGTGTTAATCACCATTAAAGGCTATCTAATTCCAGATACCATGTATGAGTTGCATTCTCCTTATAGAGAGCTGGACAGAGCATCTGTGCCAGTGTATCAGGATTGGGGTGGGGGTGGGGGATGGAGGTAAAGGAGTGGGCGACAAGGAGAATATCCAGAACTGGCAAGAGGAAACTCTGGCCATTGAAAAAACATTAATGCAAGAGCATCAGCAAGGCTTCTTTCTCCCCACTCAGAAACATCCACCTCGGAGGAAGGGCAGTGTCTGTGTGAGGGGTGGATATGCCGCTAGGCTTGGGGGAGGGGAAAAGAATAAAATGAAGCAGGCTGATTTTCGACAGTGTGGCTCTGCCCACTATGGTCAGGACTTCGTGCAAGTTTGGACAAAGCCGCTTCAGTCTGGGCAGCCAGCCCCTTTTGCTCATCCGTGCCATCTCACGGTAGCTGCTGGGGGTTCATCTGCTCCCCGGGGGGCTTCGGGTTGTCATTGGAAACCTCCCAGCATGAGCTAGGAGCTGCCACCAGCAAGGTTGTCTCCTCAATATTCTGGGACAGGGCTGTTCTTTTTTTCCTCTCCAGTACTGCAGTTTGAACACAGGGCAAGTGCTTGCTCTGCACATCTCGGGTCTGAGACAGGGAAGTCAGGCTGGGTGGGAAGGTGGAGCGATGCCCATCCAAGTCATTGGTAGAAGCAGGCCTACTGAGCTGACCTAAGAGGAGGCCAGAGTTGGAGGCTGGGGCGCAGGGTGAAAGAGAATGGCTGTAGAGGCAGATTTAGTTTAAAATTTTAGTAGGATAGGACTCAAGATGCCTATAGAATATTTTGCAGTGGAAGGCATTCCGGGGCTTGGCAAGCTGAAATCAGACTGTGGAAAATGCAATATTGTTTCAAAAGTCTTCATTGTAGAGAATAGCATGTCTGCCTCCACGCTTCCTAATCTTTCATTATTTAGTTCTGGGGTGTGTGCAGGAATCAGACTGAGTAGACAATTACAGTTTTAGGTCTGCGAGGCCCACGACTTAGCAGATCTTCTCTGATTAGTCGGCCATCCTACGCCTAATTTGCCTACGACCAACCAATCAGAGCACAATCTAAGGTCTAAAAAGCCCAAATCTCCAGCACAGAAGTGCCGAAGTAGCTTTTCAGGCTAGCGCAGAAGATGGGGAATTCTCTGGGGCGGCTCAGAAGATGAAGAAGCGGCTGGGTTGGAGTCGCCGTCACCATCGGGTGGGGCAGAAGAAGCCAGGGCCCATGTTTTCAGCAGTTTTTTTTAGTTAAATGAGTTGCAACTCTTGGTAGGCAGTGCCATCTGCCGCTGAGCTGCAAAACTAAGGCAGTACATTGCCTGCTGGGCAATAGCATTAGCACAGAAGCCAAGCTGCTGCAGAAGGAGCTGGAGTTGAGGTGGACTTCGATCTTTAAAGTAGATTAGCTGCAACATTTAGTAGGCAATTGCCGAGGTGAACATGGACACTAAATGAGCTGCAACACTTAGCAAGTGGTACCGCCTATAAAAAGTACAAGGTTACCGGGCTCTAGTGGCTCACGCCTGTAATCCTAGCTACTCAGGAGGCGGAGATCTGAGGATCGCAGTTCAAAGCCAGCCCCGGCAGGAAAGTCTGGGAGACTCTTATCTCCAATTAACCACTAGAAAACTGGAAGTGGCCTGTGGCTCAAGCGATAGAGTGCTTGCCTAGAGCTGAGGGACAGCACTCAGACCCACAGTTCAAGCCCCACAACTGATAAAAAGTACAAGTTGGCGCTGTGACTCAATTGGTAGAGCGCTCACCTTGAGATGAAGAGCTGAGGGAAAGCACCCAGGCTGAGTAAAAGCCCTATGACCAACAAAAAAAGTACGAGGTGTCAGTAGTCTCCCTTGTACATTGTAGAGAACAGAATGTCTGCTTCCAACCTTCCTAGTCATTAATAACGTGTGTGCGCGCGCTTTGGCGTCCCCCTCTCTCCCCCACCCCGATGTCCTGTCGCTCTCAGGAAACAGACCTAGAGAACTGTACTTCCAGGTTTACAGACCCACAGTGACTCAGCAGTTTTTCTCTGATTGGTCAATTGCCTTACACCTAATTTGCATATGACCAATCCATCAGAACACAGCCTATGGCTTAAAAATTCCACTTCCCAGAGGGAAAGCTGGTGTGGAACCCAGGCAATTGGGCCTGCCTGCAGCAGACTACATTATCTTGAGATGCCCACTTGAGTAGGTTGCCTACTGTTGAACTGCAACATTAAGCAGGCTTACAGGACTATATTCCCGTTGCTCCCTGTGGAGAAGAGAAAAGAGAATATGGTTTATGCAAATTAGGTGTAAGGAAACTGACCAATCAGAGAAAAACTGCTGAGTCACTGTGGGCCTATAAACATGGAATTGCAGCTCTCTAGGTCTTTTTCCTGAGGGCTGGAAGATGTTTGTTTGAGGGGAGGGCAGGACACCCATGCTCTCACACAAATGATGAACAGACTAGGAAGTTTGGAAGTAGACTTTCAGTTTTCTACAATGTACAATGGAGACTATTGAAACACCCTTGTACTTTTTTTTTGTCAGTCGTGGGGCCTGAACTCTGGGCCTGAGTGCTGTCCCTCAGTTCTTCAGCTCAAGGCTAGCATTCTACCACTTGAGCCACAGCGCCACTTCTGACTTTTTCTGCTTATGTGGTGCTGAGGAATTGAACCCAGGGCCTCATGCATGCAAGGCAAGCATTCTACTACTGAGCCACCTTCCCAGCCCCACCTTGTACTGTTTTTTGTTGGTCAAAGGGCTTGAACTTGGTCTGGGCTCAGCTCATGGCAATCGCTCTAATACATGAATGTACACTAAAAGAACCACTTTGGAAAAATTCTGGAGGTACCTTGGAAAGCTAAATATGGACCCCCCCCCATGACCCAGCCATACCACTCCTAGGCATCTACCCTGACAACAGCAACCAGTATACAAAGGCACATGCACTTCCATGTTCATTGCAGGCAATTGGGCCTGAAATGCCCACTTGAGTCAATGCCTACTGTTGAACTGCAATATTAAGCCGGCTTACAGGGCTGCATTCCTGTCATCCCTGTGGAGAAGAGAAAAGAGAATATGGACTCTATCCATTACTTAACAACAAATTACATTTTAGAAAAAGTATAGTTCCACTGGGCCCCACTGGCTCATGCCTATAATCCTAGCTATTCAGGACACTGAGTTCTGAGCATCCTGGTTGAAAGCTAGCCCAGGCAGTAGAGTCTATGACACTCTTTTTTTTTTGTATAGATACTGTACAGAGGGATTACAATTACCTGAGTTAGGTAGGGAGTGCATATCCTACTGAGCATTGTTATCCATGAGACTCTTATCTCCAATTAACCACCAGAAACCAGAAGTGGCACTGTGGCTCAAATGGTAGAGAGCTCGCCAAAAGCTTGTTTCACTCCGTTGTACACTGTATAGTACAGAATGTCTGCTTCCCACCTTCCTAGTCATTCATAATTTGTGTGTGTGTGTGTGTGTGTGTGTGTGTGTGTGTGTGTGTGTGTGTATGGGTGTCCCCCTGTTCCCCCCATGCCCACATGTCCTCCTGCCTTTAGGAAACAGACCTAGAGAACTTTAATTCCAGGTTTACAGGCCCACAGTAAAAAAGCAGATTTCCTCTGATTGGTCAATTTTCTTACACCTAATTTGCATATGACCAATCCATCAGAACACAGCCTGTGGAATAAAAACTTCACTTCTGAGAGAGAAAGCTGGTGTGGTACAAGGGCAATTGGGCCTGCAGTGGACTATATTATCTTGAAATGCCTACTTGAGTCAATTGCCTACTGTTGAACTACAACATTAAGCAGGCTTACAGGGCTGCATTCCTATTGGTCCTTGTGGAGAAGAGAAAAGAGAATATGGACTCTATCCACTACTTAACAACAAATTGCATTTTAGAAAACCTACTGTTAAAAGTATAGTTCCACTGGGTACCACTAGCCCAGGCCTTTAATCCTAGCTGTTCAGGAGGCTGAGATCTGAGCATCACAGTTCAAAGCCTGTCCGGGCAGTAAACTCAATGACTTTGTTTTTTTGTTTTATAATATTTTTTATTGTAAAGGTACTGCACAGAGGGGTAACAGTTACATGAGTTAGGTAGGGAGTATATTTCCTATCCAGCATTTTTATCCATGAGACTCTTATCTTCAATTAACCACCAGAAAACCAGAAATGGTGCTGTGGCTCAGGTGGCAGCTCAATCATCTTGAGCTGAAGAGCTGAGGGACAGCCCAGACTGAGTTCAAGCCCTAAGACCAACAAAAAACAGTACAAGGGTGTTTCAATAGTCTCCGTTGTACACTGTCGAAAACTGAATGCTTCTAACCTTCCTAGTCCATTCATCATTTGTGTGTGAGCATGGGTGTCCTCCCCATCCCTCAAGCAAACGTCTTCCAGCACTCAGGAAAAAGACCTAGAGAGCTGTAATTCCATGTTTATAGGCCCACGGTGACTCAGCAGTTTTTCTGATTGGTCAGTTTCCTTACACCTAATTTGCATATGACCATTTCCTCAGCATAAAAACTGTACAGAAGGCTTACAGAAGTTGCTCTGTGGCTCAAGTGGTAGGTAGCTTGCCTTGAGCTGAAGAGCTGAGGGACAGCGCCCAGGCCGAGTTTAAGCCCTACCACCAACAAAAAAATACAAGTTTGTTTCAATTGTCTCTGTCGTACATTGTAGAGAACTGAAACACTGCTTCCAACCTTCCTAATCGTTCATAATTTCTGTGTGGGTGCATGGTTGTCTACCTCCTCAGGTCCTCCTGCCTTCAGGCATCAGACTTAGAGAACTGTAATTCCAGGTTTACAGGCCCACAGTGACTCAGCAGTTTTTCTCTGATTGGTCAATTTCCTTGCACCTAATTTGCACCTAATTTGCATCAGAACACAGCCTATAGCATAAAACCTCTACTTCCCAGAGGGAAAGGTGGTGTGGAAGATGGGCAATTGGGCCTGAAGCAGACTATATTGTCTTGAGATGCCCACTTGAATAGATTGCCTACTGTTGAACTGCAACATTAAGCAGGCTTACACAGGGCTGCATTCTTGTTGGTCCCTGTGGACAAGAGAAAAGAAAATATGGATTCTATCTACTATTTAACAACAAATTACATTTTATACACAATGTTAAAAGTATAGTTCCATTGGGTGCCACTGGCTCACACTTGTATTCCTAGCTATTTAGGAGGCTAAGATCTGAGGATTGCTGTTCAAAGCCAGTGCAGGCAGTAAAGTCCACAAGAGTCTTTTTGTTTTTAATATTTTTTATTGTAAAGATACTGTACAGAGGGATTACAGTTACATGAATTAAGGAATACATTTCCTATTGAGCATTGTTATCCATGAGAAACTTAACTCCAATTAACCACCAGAAAACCAGAAGTGGCGCTGTGGCTCATGTGCTAGAGCGTTCTCCTTGAGTTGAAGAGCTGAGAGACAGCCCAGGCCAAGTTCAAGCCCTACAACCAACAGAAAAAGTACAAGGCTGTTTCAACAGTTTCCATTGTACATTGTAGAGAAGTGGATATCTGCTTCCAACCTTCCTAGTCATTCATAATTTGTCTGTGTGTGCATGGGTGTCCCCCCCCCATCTCCTCCTGCCCTCAGGAAGCGGACCTAGAGAACTGAAATTCCAGGTTTACAGGCGCACAGTAACTCAGGAATTTTTCTCTGATTGGTCAATTTCCTTACACCTAATTTGCATATGGCTTCCTTCAGAACACAACTTTTAGCATAAAGACTCTGCATCCCAGAGGGAAAGATGGTTTGGAACCCTGGCAATTGGACCTGCAGCAGACTATATTATCTTGAAATGCCCACTTGAGTAGATTGCCTACTGTTGAATTGCAACATTAAGCAGGCTTTACAGGGCTGCATTCCTATTGGTCCCTGTGGAGAAGAGAAAAGAGAATATGGACTCTACTACTTAGCAACAAATTACATTTTACAAACCATACTGTTAAAAGTATAGTTCCACTAGCTCACACCTTTAATGCTAGCTACTTAAGAGGCTGAGATCTGAGGATCTCATTTTAAAGCCAGCCCGGCAGGCAAAGTCCATGAGACTCTCCAATAAATTACTCAGAAAAGGCTAGATGTGTGGTGCTGTGGCTCAAGTGGTAGAGGACTAACCTTGTGGAGAAGCAGCTCTGGGATAGTGTCCAATCCCTGATTTCAAGACCCAAAGCCCACAAATATAAATACAATCTTTCATAATTTAGTTGGGGGGGTGCATGCTGAAAACAGACCGACTAAAGAGTTACAGTTTCAGGTCTGTAGGTCCATAATGACTCAGCAGATCTTCTCTGATTAGTCAGCCATCCTCCACCTAATTTGCATAGACCAATCCCTGGCACAGCGCATAAGAAGTCTCTGGACTCGCTCAGAGGAAGAAGCTACTTGGGCTTTATATGTACATTTTTGGTTCCTAGAATGAAGGATGGCTGCGGAGATCATTCCTGCTCTAAGCTCCTTGTTCCTGTGGGCCTCTAGTGGGCGCTGGGGAACACTGCTTGAGAAGTCAAGGCTGAATGAGTGCAGAATACAGGGCAGTTGAGCTGTGTCAACGACAGACTTGCAGCTGTTGCTTTTTCCATCTGGAGGACTCAGCTCGAGGGAGGTCGGGTCCTCTTGCCTTTTTCTGCTCTTTTCCTAGTGGAGTGTACTGAGTAGCAGGGCCAGGTGTATTATACAGCGGGACCCAGCCTTGTTATCTGTCAAACTGAAACATGCAAAGGGGATAGGATTCCTGATAGACCAAGGCCATCCCATCACATGTGAACGTACACAGGTAGCTTGTGTGGCTGGAGACCGGCAGGTAGGCTCCCAACACCATCTCCACTCTAGGTCCCAGTGTGCAAAGTGTTGGGCTCTTGGAAATGCTGCTGATTTCGCTGCTCATTCGCAAACCCTGGAGCCTAGAGGTGGTGAGGACATAGGAGGTGTGGAAAAGAAAGAGCTGTTGCCTGTTCCCAGTTGGTCCTAAAATGGGGCTCAGGACTCCAGAGGCTCAAGTCAGCAGCGTATCGTTTGTCCTGTGGCAGGAACAGGGCACTCGGGAATCTCTGAGCCAGGATGTACAACAGATGTCAGCCCAGGGGTACGAGTGGCTTGGGTAGGCAGGAAAGCAGCTTGGCTTGGCTGGGCCATGTCTCTCCCTCCCGTCCCCCCCCCCCCTCCCAGCTGTACTCAGCTGTGCCACTTGTTAGATGTGAGCCATCGGCTAATTTTATCCGGCTTGGGCTCAGCAGGAAACCGACACCAAGGCGCGTAGTTCTTCCGGGCGACTGTGGGCGACACTGGCCTGCAGGAGGCCAGGCATGGGGAAGGAGGTGGGGAGAATGGGAGGGGTCGAGCTGCTGGCATCACAGTAGGGGCCCCTCTCCTGCCCTTGCCCAGCCTCATAAAGAACTGAGTTTGGTCACCAAGGTCAGTACATTCCAGGCCGCTGAGGCCCAGAGAAGGAAACTGTAACTTGAAAATACAGTATGAATTTCTTTCCGTGTTCTCCACATTGTTGCTAATTGAGTTCCTCTCATTTCTGAAGTTTCTGTTCCTGAGTTTTAGCAGAGTGCTTGAGACACAGCAGGTCCTTAGGAACTAGTGCTGATGTGACATGAAAACCAGGCATGAAGCTCTCTGGTGACCACTTAGAAAGCTGAAAGGCAGCAATTCAAGGGTCTTTACCACACAGCCTCCTCAATCCTTGGTGGAGCTAGGTACCCAATTCTTATCCTTGTTCCTGGGAGGGAGGGGGGAATAGTCTCTGGTCCATTTAGATTTATTCAGATTTCCAAGCTTGCTTCAAGCAGTTTTTTTTGTACTAACTGGCACCCACCCTTTCCAGGTCCCAGCTGTCAGACTCTGGGGGAGTAGGGGGGAGTAATCCTTGTCAGCTGGCCTGCTCTGCAACTGTGAAGTGGCAGGGAGCTGAGGGCTCCCTTTGCAGACATGAAAAGGCCCTGGAGGAAAGCATATGCTCATAAAAATTATGGGATTCCATAGCTTTGAAATCTAATGATCCTGAGTGATCAAACACAGACTAAGCCTGGGGGTACTGGAGGAGGGAATGAGGGGGCAGCAGATCTTGGGTGGGAGAGCCTGGGGCCTGGCAGCAGGACAGAGTAATTAGCTTTAGTGGGAGGAGTGGAGGAGGCCTGAAGCCGGAGGGTGTTTGCATTCAACTGGAAGAAACAACAATAGGGAAGAGCTGGGTGGCAAACTATACTCTGAAAGGAAGCCAGCCCCTCACTTTGTCCCTGGGCAGCCCAGTGTGTGGCCAGGAGTTGCTGGCAGTAGAAAGGCAGTTGGTGCCTAGGCCTTGAGTTCAAACCCCATGACTGACAAAAAACCCCCCACAAAACAAAGCCCAACAATAACCAAGGCTACATGAGAGGGTAGAGTGCCTGGGAGAGAGAATAAAACAGGTATGTAGGTTGAGAGTGACTATAGCTGTAAAGACAGGGGGTATGTTCAGTCAGATTTTGCTCAGCTTTTATTTTTGTCCAGAGCTGGTTCTGCTGACACCTTTTGGAAATGGACTTTGCTATGCCATTGATGAATGTCTATTCTCCATTCTAGGGGCCAGTTTCTTAATCTGTAAAGGGGTTTGACTGAAATGCAAGTCAGTTACCTGCGTTCACATCTTCTCACTCTCTGTATAAACTCGTGGCAGTCGCTTCCTATCTCCAAGCCTTAGTTTCCCCAGTTAAATTCAGTGCAGAATATAGATATGGAGGACTCTTAAGTTACCCATAGCTGTGGCATTCTTGTTGATTTTTCTCCTGTTTCCTCTTCCGTCCCACTAGTCTCAGCCAATGTAGGACTGTGTAATCCAGCTACATGAATCCCTTCAAGTTCCCCAGCAATAACATAAAAGTGGAGAGAGAAGGGAGTTGAATTGGGTTATTGCTAAGGTCTTTGTCCATTTCCAGTGTGATAGCAAGGTGGTAGCCTGGCCTTCAAGAGGCCTCCCCTCCAACTCAGCCAGTAACCATGTTTTCATTCTGCCAAGTAACCGTGTTTCTGCTTCAGAGCTCCAGATAAGTATTCAATCTCAAATAGTTCGCTCAACCCCAAATCTCCTTATAACTTGTCTCTGTTCTTACAGAGAGCACAAACCCTGGCAGAAATCTGATTTGGAATGAGAATTCCGCTCTGAAGCCAAACTTCCTGCTGTTCTTCAGGTTAAGATTATTTCACCCTGGTAGGCAACATACATACCAAAAACCAAACATTTAGATCTGTTTATTTTTTGTTCCAAACCCCTTGAGGATTTAAATATCCCAGGTCTCAAGCTCCGAAATTTTGTTCATTCTCCTAGATTTAACTGTGGTGCGTAAGTCTGCATCCTACTCTAAATATAATACTGTGCTGCTTAGACCAACCAGCATTCTCTCCAAAAGCACACACACCCACACATGCACCCCCCACACACATACACACACACACACACACACACACACACACATGTAGAAGTAAATTGAAACCTTGCCAATGGTTCATGACACTGAATGGGCGTATTTGGGCCCTGTAAATGTCTTTCCTTCATCTGGAGAGAAGTAGGTGACAGCCTGATTCTTAAGAGATATCCAGCCATGAGCAACAAAGGAGACCCTGTAGCACCACCCTCCAGTGACTTGGTGGGGGCGGGTCAGGGAAGAATGGAAGCAGGGCCATTGTTGCTCCAGTATTTTCAGTGGCCTCTCCTGGGAGTTACTGGGAGCCTGGGGCCCAGCTTCTCCCCTTCTACTGCTGTTAGAGCTGACAGGCTAGTAACTCGGCCCCTTCCTGCCCACTGAGCCAAGAACCAGTGGGTTTTCCTTTGAGTAGCTGATAAGAGCTGGACTAGGACCAGCGGAAGGGGGCTCAGGCCTTTGGCTTTGAATGAAACCATCAGAAGCCAACCATACCCCCAGCTGCCTGTTTGTAACGGAAAAACTCATGTGTGGGGACCATTGTCTTCTTTGGTGCCCCTCAGGGCAACCTCATCCTCCTGGCCTTGGGATGACCCTGGCTTGGGGTGGCAAGCTACCATTGGCTCCAAATAACAGCCAAGGATGCCTGGCAAAAAGATAATGGAGGGTTGGGTGACAGGAACACAATAGACAAAGGCTCAGAGAAGGGAGAAAAAGACACAGAGTGAGGACAGAGGCTGAGCTCCTAATGAGGTGAGCTGTGCTAGCTGGACACAGCCTGGTAGTGCCCTGTGCCTCCAGCCAGGGGCACTTGGAATGCTCTTCAGTAAGACTGTTGCCCAGAGCCTGGGTATAGGGAAGCATCTGGCACCGACTTCACAACGATGAAAATGGGCCAGAGTATGCCTCTCTTGGCACCTTTAATGCCCACTGAGTGGCCCAGGATGTCTATCATGGGAGACACACTGGGTGGTAAAGGCTAGGGTGGCTTCTCCTTCCTAAAAGAAGCTGTCCAACCCTGTTTGTGTGTGTGTGTGTGTGTGTGTGTGTGTGTGTGTGTGTGTGTGTGTGTGTGTGTGTGTGTGTGTGTGTGTGTGTGTGTGTGTGCGCGCGCAGCAGCTGTCTATATCATTTGGGGATTCAGGTGGAGAATGAGTTTTTTCCCCCTAAAACAGTTCATTTCCTAGGTGGAAAAAATTGAGCTGTCATGGAAATTGAGAGATGGTCCTTACCCATGTCAACAACCACTGCCCCTCCCCTACCATGTCAGCACATTATCATTAGTCTTCCTATGCCTGCTGAGATGAAAGGAAGTCTCTTCACATTTTGACATAATGGGTACAAGGATGGGGAGCTGAGGCCTCCTGATTTATGCATTGGCTTGGGAAATCCATAAAAATCTGCGAATGAAAAATGGAACTCTGTGAGAGTTGAGGTCACTTCCCTGTGTGATAGTCTAATTTTCCAGTCTATGGTTGTATCAGTTTGAGCCAAAAAGTGAGATGTGACTCAGCCTGAGATAAGTGGAATTAATGCCAGTGTCAGGGGTAGATTGGGCCAAGATGAGGTTAATTGGCCTAAACTCTGGGTTCTTCCTTTCTCCAAGCACCTATGTATCTATGACAGTCATAAAAAAAGAAATAGAGGGGAAAGAGGATGAAAAGGAAGCAGTAGAGGAAAAAATAAAAGGCAAGGAAGAGAGAAGCAGATTGTTAACCAACCATATCGTGGGGATGCTCTTGGGAAGCCACTGGCCTCAAGAATGGGAGGCTAAGCAAGACTTCTTGATTCCTCTTTCTCCATCCCCAAGTGGCTCCCCAGGATGAATGGCAATGAATTCCTCAGCATACAGAGGCATGGTTCTCCCCAATAGGCTCCTGGGGATATAGTAGCACCTTTGGCAGTTGACTTTAGTGGGTGACTAATAAGCTTGGGCCAGAGGTTCATTCTACCTCCGCCCCCCTGCGGATTAGAAAGTATATGGAGAGAATCCCAAAGCCAGAGAGTGATCCCAATCTTTCTCAGGAGGTGGGGGCAGGGTGGGGAGGGAAGATGGAGGGAAGGATAAGGGCCCTGGCAAGTTTAAAGGCATTCACAGGGAGAATTTGGTTAATGAGTTTGAAACACCTAGAGCTTTGGCTCCAAGGGGATGGTCAGGTGGCTGAAATGCTGTGTGCACAGGTTTGGGAACAAGTGTGCTGGTGGCAAAAATGTAAATGCTGAGCAGGGTGGGATGAAGGGAAAGGGCTGAAGAAGAGCACACAATGGCAGGAAAGAGACATTAAATTGGTTCCTCGGGGGTAGGGGAGCCTGGCAGCAGCTCTCCATTGGGATCTGGCTCATGGGCCAACATCTTATCCTTGCTGGAATCCCTCTGCTCTTTCTTGAACATCCTTTGATGCATCAGAGGGACGAAAAAGAGGATTACAGCTCCAATGATGGGGGGCACACCGGCAAAGTAGAAGGCCACATGGTAGTCACCAAAGCAGTTGCGAAGGAGGCCTGAAACAGTTAAGAGACACAAGTCAAATTCAGCTCTGCCCTGCTATCCAAAGGGTCTCTTCTAAAAGCCATCTCAGGGCCTGTCCAGGGAGCCTGGGCCTGTGCTGCCTTGACTCGATGCCCCCTCAACGTCAATGCAGGTGGCTTCCCCCTGCGGTTAATGAGGCTACTGGCCCTTAGGGAGAATGCTCATTAGGAGAGAAGCTTTCATCAAGCTACAGCTGTCTTCTAGTTACTTCTAGGGATGGAATTGGGCAGGAACTAGTTTAACTAAGCCTTGTCTTGGTTCACAGCGATAGTCTTCACTCCTACTCCCTCCCTCCACATTGTACTCATGGAACAATTCAGTGGAATTCCTGATTGCTTTTTCTCTGAAGTTCCAAATGTCATAAGAAGTTGTATGTGCATATCTTTCTTCCAGTTTTCCCCTCTGAATCCTCCAAACTGCTCTTACTATGGATATGGATGGCATAGAATGCAAGGCCTCGCATGCTCCCCTCCAGAAGCTACTGTGAGCTATTTCATATGGCAGATTCTTGGCCACTTGCTTACTCAGGAGGTAAGGGAAATGGAAAGACTTGTGGCTTCTGGGGCATGTTGGGATCAAGGGCTAGATAGAGGCTCCCCTCCTACCATAGACAGTGTGGTTGTTGCACAAGAACCTTCAGTGAGAGGTTCGCCATTGTTACATGATGCCCTCACAAAATCTTGTGCATAAATGACATTTAAGGAGTTTTCGTTGAATTATCCCATTTGCTAAACCTAGGGAATCTAATACATGAACCAATGCTTGTGGTAAATTCATTTGAAAGGAAATGAAGTTATTTCTTTAATTGTTTTTCTATTTCTTATATTCCCTGAGGTACCAACAATGCCCTTCTGAGAGAGGGGAGGGAGACACTAGCAGTGTTGAGAGATGGAAAGATAGCATGCTGGCACTGCCTGCTGCCTGCTGGAGGTAAGCCTCAATGGCTCAGGACTTCTACAGCCCAGTTCCAAACCCAGTGGAGTGGGGAGTGGGGAAGATAGCACTCAGGTGTGTTCCCCCCCCCTTTTTTTTTCCTTTTTCCAGTTCTGAGGCTTCAACTCTGGGCCTGAGCTTTTGTGCTTCAGGCTAGTAGTCTACTACTTGAGATAATTGGAGATAAAAAATCTCATGGACTTACTTGCTCAGGCTGACTTCAAATCATGATCCTCAGATCTCAGCCTCCTGAGTAGCTAGGATTAACACGTATGAGCCACCAGTGCCCAGTTATAACTCAGCTTTAAGAAACCAGGGTTGAGGGATGGGAACGTAGCTTAGTGGTAGAGTGCTTGCCTAGCATACATAAAGCCCTGGGTTCAATAAACAGAAAAGGTCAGAAGTAGCACTGTAGCTCAAGTTGTAGAGTGCTAGCCTTGAGCAAAAGAATCTCAGGGAAAGTGAGCAAAAGAATCTCAGGGACAGTGCCCAGGCCCTGAATTCAAGCCCCAAGACTGGCCATAAAAAGGGGAAAGAAACCAGGGTTGATTCTTACTATTTTTTGACCCAAGTACCTTGAAATAATCCCTTGCCTATGAACAATATAAGAGAGTATTGGATCAAAGCTGGCCTTGGTGATGTACACTTGTATCCCCAGAACTCAGGGTGCCTAAGGCAGGAAGACTGTAAAATTCAAGGCCAACTTGGGGTACATAGTGAGTTCCAAACCAGCCTGGGCTACATAGTAAGTTCTTGAATTAAAAAAAAAACCCATAATGTAAGCCAGGTGCTGCTGACTTATGTCTGTAATCCTAGCTACTCGGGAGACTGCAATCTGAGGATCACAGTTTGCAGCCAGCCTGGGCAGGAAAGTCCATGAGACTCTTATCTCCAGTTAACAACTAAAAAATTGGAAGTGGAGCTGTTACTCAAATGGTACAGCCCTAACCTTGAGGGAAAAAACAGGGACAGTGCCCAGGCTCTGAGTTCAAGCCCCAGAAATGGTTCATGCATACATGCACATGTACACACATACACCCTTAAAAAAAACCAGAAATTAAGAAAGCAGGAAAGGAGAGAGAGGAGAGGGAGAAGAGGAGAGGAAACAGAGGGGAGAGGAGAGGAAACAAAAGGACAGGAGAAGAGTAAAGAAGAGGAGAATGGGGGAGGTGGAGGAAGGGAGTGAAAGGGAATGGGGAGGAGGGGAGTGAAGGCAGAGGGGGAGGAAGGGAAGAGAGGAAGGAAGGAATATTAAAACAATAGAATGGTAATTTTTCTCTCTACTCCCCTGGAAGGATCCATGCTCTCTACAATGAAACTCCAGTGACACATACACAACTTTGGAAAACGTCCCCCCACCCCCACCCTGCAAATGAATCCATGCCTGTGTACTATATTGAATCTCTTACACTAGTCATGGTAAGGGTTTTTCTGAACTATAGCAAAACTACTTATACAGAAAAGAAGAAAAGGAGGCTTAAGCAGAGGTACTCCATAGAGTGCTCCCAGCATAAATAGGACTCGATTCCCTGGCAATGAGACTCACCTGCAATGGGAGGCCCAGCAATCATTGGCAGGGCCATCATGCCCAGTAGGTAGCCAATGGCCTGTGAGGCCTGCATCGGACCCACCAGCTCAAAAGCAATGGGGGCCATGATGGTGATGAAGAAACCATCACACAGGCCCAGGAAGAGACAGACAGTGATGAGGCCTCCAAAGTCCCGGCATAGGGGAATCATCATGGACATCAGGCCCAAGAGCAGGAATGAGAGAACCTAGAAGAGCAAACACCTTAAGTCATGCCATTCTGGCTAGCCCAAACCACATAGTAGATGACATCTCCTTTCTTACATCTTCATTGCTACCACTGGGAAGAATGTCAACAGGGAGAGCAGTTGTAAGTCCTGCACTGAAGGGTTCAATTTTTAAGAGATCCCCTACTTAACTGAATCTAGCAGGAATTTCGTTTTAAAGGCAGAAATGGCCCTCAGGCCCCTTGCACTGCATCTTGAAGTCAAAGGAGAAATTGCTGTTTCTTTTGCTGCATCTAGCTGTCCCACAAATGGGGGTCTGGGATTGTGCCTTGTTGGTGTTCTTTGACGCAAGTAAAGTATACAGAAAGAAGGGGAAGAAGTGAGGCAAGCTTGCCTGATGATTCCACAGGGACTGCAATGGAAGGCGCTGACTCCTAAATTGGGGGAGGAGCCAGTGCCCATTTTTGTTGGTTATAGAAAACATCTTGGCATGAGAGAGACCTTTGGGAGGTTCACCCAGGTTCCTTATACTTTAAAGTATAGAGACATATCATCCATCTAAGATACCAAGGCTCTGAGAGCCTATGGATTAAATAAAACATGCTGGGGATGCACCAAGGAGTCCTTTGAGGAGTATCAAACCACTAGCTGGGTGTCTAGAGTCTAAAACCAGCTCAGGAACACTGACTAGTCCCTGAGCTTACTTAAGCCTGAACAAAATGACTCTAAAAGAACATGCCTTTCCAGAGGCAGGTTCCCCACCCTCCTCTTGCAACTGGGAGAAGAACCACAGCTGGTTTTGTGTTTGTTTTGATTACGGTCATATGAAACTTGTGTCTATGACCAAGAGTAAAACCCTGGGCTCCAGGTAGAGAAAGATGCCTTGAGCCCCCAGCCCAGCACAGTTTACACAGGCAGGTTATTCCAGGACCAGGGCTACAACTTGATCTGTTTATGAGGAGATTCATGGATTTGCCAATAGTTTGGAGTTGGTCAATAAGCAAGCCAACTTACCCAGGAAGGAGCAGACAACAAATTTGTTTCATGTCCTAAAAATTTTTTGTGTTGTTGCTCACAGTGGTTTCATTAGGAAGATCAGCTGGTTTGGGGAAGGATAATGCCACTGAGGCCATCTCTTGGATAGCAGACCTTTGAACTTTACCCAAACTATTTTTAATAATATTTTTTTCTTGTAAAGATAGTGTACAGAGGGGTTACAGTTACATGAGTAAGGTAATTAGTACATTTTCTATCCAGTATTGTTACCCCCTCCTTTGTTTTTCCCCTACCAACACTTCCCTCCCCACCTCCCCACCTCCTGCCTCCCCCCCCCAAGTTGTAAAGTTTGTTTTCAACATAGTGTCTTATACATCTTATTGTTACAATGGGTTGATCTGTATCCTTATTTCAGCATTTTTTTTATCTTTCCCCTCCCCAAATTAGAAAAATATATATACAAGATGCAAAGCACCGACATCAAATACAGTGAAAACCAGTTATACCATGGAGGAAGAACATAGAAAAGAACTCCCCCCCCCCCAAAAAAATCACATGGTATATTTTAAGTACATTAAAAACAACAGCAAGAAAGATAAAACCTCTTGGGGTTCATTTCACTTAGCAACATCTTATATGGTCATATATACATACCTTTTGACCTTTTCTGCTTGTCCTAGACATATACTAGTTATTGCAAATAAGGGAAAACAAGGGACCTATGTTTCTTTGGGCCTGGCTTACTTCACTTAATATAATTTTTCCAAGACTTTCCATTTCTTAACAAATGGGATGGTGTCATTTTTTCTGATGGACGCATTGAATTCCATTATATATATACATATACATATACATACACATATACATACACATATACATACACATATACATATATATCACATTTTCTTGATCCATTCATTTACTGAGGGGCATCTGGGTTGGTTCCATATCTTAGCTATGGTAAATAATGCTGCGAATAAACATAGTTGTGCTGGTAGCTTCAGTATGGCCTTGTTTGTGATCATTTGGGTATATGCCCAAAAGTGGAATTGCTGGATCATAGGGGAGCTCTATGTGGAGTCTTTTGAGGAACCTCCATACTACTTTCCAAAGTGGTTGGACAAGTTTACACTCCCACCAACAATGCAGTAGGGTTCCCTTCTGGCCACATCCCCTCCTGCATCTGTTCTTATTAGATTTCTTGATTGTAGCCATTCTAACTGGGGTGAGGTGGAATTTCAATGTTGTTTTGATTTGCATTTCTTTTATAGCTAGAGAGGTTGAGCATTTCTTCATGTGTCTATTGGCCATTCTTATTCCTCTTCAGAGAAGTCTCTCTTTAGGTCTTAAGCCCACTTATTAATCAGGCAGTTGTTTCTTTGAGGGATTTAATTTTTGTTGGGGGATTTAATTTTTTGAGTTCTAAGTATATTTTAGATATTAGGCCCTTGTCTGTTGTATGGCTAGTGAAGATCTCCAATCCGTGGGCTTTCTATTGAGGTGCTAGCAATATCCTTTGCCCTGCAGAAGCTCTATAGTTTCATGCATCCCATTTTTCCAACCTTTCTTTGATTTGTTGTGTTTCTGGGTCTTTATTAAGATAATTTCAGCCTGTGCCAAGGAGCTCTAGAGTTTCTCCGATTCCTTCCTGTAATGTTTTCAGGATGTCTGCTTTGACTTCGAGGTCTTTGATCCATTTGGAGTTGATTCTGGTGCAGGGTGATATATAAGGATCTAGCTTTAGTTTTCTACAGATGTTTAACCAATTTTGCCAGCACCATCTACTGAAGAGGCTGTCTTTCTTCCATTCTATTTTTTAGCTCCCTTATTGAAGATTAGGTGGCTATAGGTCTGTGGGTTCATTTCTGGATCTTCAGTTCTATTCCATTGGTCCTCATGTCTGTTCTTGTGCCAGTACAAGTTGTTTTGATTACTATGGTTTTGTAGTAGAGTTTGAGATTTGGTATTGATATTCCTCCAGGACTGCTCTTTCTGCTAAGAATTGTTTTTGCTATTTTGGGGTCTTTTATTGTTCCATATGGATTTTGGGGTTGCATCTTCTATTTCATTGAAGAATTAGGTTGGGATATTGATGGGTATCACATTGACTTTGTAGATAGCCTTTGGCAGTATTGTCATTTTCACGATGTTAATCCTCCCAATCTAGGAGCATGGGAGGTTTTTCCACTTCCTTAGTTCTGCTTTAATTTCCTTTTTCAGGTTTTTAAATTTTTCATCAGGCTGGGAATGTGGCTTAGCAGTAGAGTGCTTGGGCTAGGGCATGCATGAAACCCTGGGTTCAATTACTCAGTACCACATACACAGAAAAAGCCAGAAGTGGTTTTGTAGCTCAAGTGGTAGAGTGCTAGCATTGAGCAGAGAGAGGCTCAAGGATGGTGTCCAGGCCCTGAGTTAAAGTTCCAGGTTCAGCAAAAATAAATAAATAAACATTTTCATCACTGAGGTCTTTCACTTCTTTAGTTAACTCCTAGGTATTTTCTTTTTTTGTGGCGTTAATACAAAAGGAGTTGCTTTCCTGATTTCAGCTGCACTCTTCTCATTACTGGCTTACAGAAAAGCCCTTTTTGTTGTTGTTGTTGGTCGTGGGGCTTGAACTCTGGGCCTGGGTGCTGTCCCTCAGCTCTTCAGCTCAAAGCTAGTGCTCTACCACTGAAGCCACAGTGCCACTTCCGTTTTTCTGAGTGGTTTATTGGAGATAAGAATCTCATGGACTTTCCTGCCCAGGCTGGCTCTGAACCTTGAATCTCAGTTTTCAGCCTCCTGAGTAGCTAGGATTACAGGCGTGGGCCACCTGCACCCGGCAAGCCATTGAGTTTTGAGGGTTAATTTTATACCCTGCTACTTTGCCAAAGTTTCAGATCAACTCGAGTAACGAGAATGGAGTCCATGGGGTTCTTTAAATACAAGATCATGTCATCAGCAAAGAGGGAGAGTTTTACTTCATCTTTCTCTATTTGGATCCCCTTTATGTGTGCATCTTGTCTTATTGCTCTAGCTAGGCATTCTAATACGAAATTGAAGAGAAGTGGAGAGAGTGCACATCCTTGTCTCATTCCTGAATTGAGGAAATGGCTTTAGTTTTTCGCCATTGAGTATAATGCTGGCTGTAGGTTTGTCATATACAGCCTTTATTATATTGAGGAATGTACCATGGATTCCTAGTTTTTCCAGTGCTTTCATCATAAAAGGGTATTGGTGTAAGGTCCACTCCTGGATGGCAAGCAGACTCCACCCTCAGCAAAGTCTCCACCCAGTACCTGTGTTATCTAGGCAACTGGCACACCTGGAAGAGGTCACATCTGCATCTGCTGAGGTCACATCTGGATTCAATGTGGGCACACCTTTCCCCACCCATACCCTAGATAAGGCCTAGCCCAGGCCCAGACGCCCTCTTTCTCAGGCTTTTTCCAGCCCCGTGGAGTGCTAACATGGCCTGGTGCCAGCCGGAATGATGAATAAACCTACCCTTTACCTGAATACCACGTGTGGTGCTGTTCTTACTCAGCTGCCTCTCTTTAAAATCTAACAGTTGGATCTTGTCAAATGCTTTCTCTGCATCTGTTGAGATAATCATGTGGTTCTTATCCTTGCTCTTGTTGATGTGATGAATTATATTGTTTTATTTTTGTATATTGAACCAGCTTTGCATCCCTCAAGTGAATCCTGTTTGATCATGGTGTATGATTTTTTTCATGAGTTGTTAGAGTCAATTGGCCAAAATTTTGTTGAGGAGTTTTGCATCGATGTTCATCAAAGAAATGGGTCTGTAGTTCTCTTTCTTTGATGAGTCCTGCCTGGTTTGGGGATGAGGGTTATGATGACTTCATAGAAAGAATTTGGTAGTGAACTTTCACTTACAATTTCATTGAAGAGTTGGAGGAGTATTGGTGTGATTTCTAATTTGAAAGCCTTGTAGAATTCCACTTATTGCTGTCTCTTATTGCTGTTCCTATTACTTTTTTTTCTCTTTTTTATTGTGAAAATACTGTTCAGAGGGGTTACAATTACATGGGCAAGATAATGAGTACATTTCTTATCAAGCATTGTAGCCTCCTCCTTTGTTTCCCCTTCCCATCCCTTTCCATCCTCCCTCCACTCCCCTTCCCCTCCTCCCCCGCACCAAAGTTGTAAAGTTCATTTTTGACATAATGACTTGTACATCTCATTGTTGCAATGGGTCCACTGTACCCCTATTTAAACGATTTGTTTTTCCCCTTCCCCTCCACAAATTATACTGACATCAAATACAGTGAAAGCAGGGGTTATACTGTGGGGGAGGGACATACAAAGCAACAAAGAAATAATCTTATAAATGTGTTAGAAATAATCTCATGAAAGAAAAAAAACATTTGAATACATATCTTAGGGTTCATTTCCCTAACATCACCTTATCTGACCTTTTCTGCTTGACTCAGACATATACTAGATATTGCAAATAAGGGAAACCATGGGACCTATGTTTCTTTGGGCCTGGCTTACTTCACTTAATATCATTTTTTCCAGGTCTTTCCATTTCCTAACAAATGGGGCAATGTCATTCTTTCTGATGGAGGCATAGAATTCCATTGTGTATATATACCACATTTTCTTGATCCATTCATCTACTGAGGGGTATCTGGGTTGTTTCCATATCTTAGCTATAGTAAATAATGCTGCAATAAACATAGTCGTGCTGGTAGCTTTAGTGTGGTCTTGTTTGTAAATATTTGGGTAAATGCCCAAAAGTGGGATTGCTGGATCATAGGGGAGCTCTATGTGGAGTCTTTTGAGGAACCTCCATACTGCTTTCCAAAGTGGTTGAACAAGTTTACACTCCCACCAACAATGCAGTAAGGTTCCCTTCTGTCCACATCCTCTCCAGCATCTGTTGTTATTAGAGTTCTTGATTTTAGCCATTCTAACTGGAGTGAGGTGGTATCTCAATGTTGTTTTGATTTGCATTTCTTTTATGGCTAGGGAGGTTGAGCATTTCTTTATGTGTCTATTGGCCATCCTATTGCTGTTCTTATTTCGATGCTTAATATAGGTCTGTTAAGTTGGTTTAAATCATCTTGCTTTAGTTTGGGGATGTCAATATTTGCTAGAAATTCTTCCATTTCATTCAGATTCTCAAACTTATTAGCATAAAGGTTTGAGAAGTATTCCCTTATAATGGTCTGAATCTGGGTTGTTTCTGTGGTGATGTTTCCATTCTCATCTCTGAGTTTGTTTATTTGGGTGTGTGCTCTTCTTTTTCTGATAAGATTTGCTAAGGGTCTGTCAATTTTGTTAATTTTTTCAAAGAACGAACTCCTTGTTTTGTTGATTCTTTCTATGTTTTTTTTGGACTCTAATTCATTTAATTCTGATTTAATTTTAATTATTTGTTTCAGTCTACTGGATTTGGGTTTAGCTTGTTGTTCTTTCTCAAGGAGCTTCAGGTGCCTCGTTAAATTGTTGGTTTCAGATCTCTCCAATTTGTTGATGTAGGAACTCAGAGCTATAAACTTGCATCTGATTACTGCCTTTGCTGTGTCCCACAGGAGTTTGTAATTTGTGTGTTCATTTTTGTTAAATACCATGAACATTTGAATTTCCTTTCTAATCTCTTCCATGATCCACTGGTGGTTCAACAGTGTGTTTTTCAGCCTCCATGTGTTACAGGATTTTCTTTGGTGGGTTTTGCCATTGAATTCGAATTTTACTCCCTTATAGTCTGAGAGAATGCAGGGAATAATTTCAATGTTTCTGAATTTAGACAAATTTGCTTTGTGACCTAAAATGTGGTCTATTTTGGAGAATGTTCTGTGTGCTACTGAGAAGAACATATGTTCTGATGCTGCTGGGTGAAATATTGGGTAGATGTCTGTTAAGTTTAGTTGACCTATGCAGTTGTTTAGATCCAAGTTTTCTCTGTTGAGTTTTTGCCAGGTTGATCTATCCAGTGGGGATAGTGGTGTGTTAAAGTCCCCAACAATTAATGTCTTTAGATCTATGTGAGATTTTAGGGAAAGTGGTGTTTCTTGGGTAAATTTGGATGCTCCGATATTTGTTGAATAAATATTTAGAATTGTAATATCCTCCTGAAGAAGAGACCCCTTAATTAGTATGTAATGACCTTCTTTATCTCTTTTTGCTAATTTTAATATGAAGTCTATTTTATCTGATATTAGGATTGCAACGCCTGCCTGTTTATGGGGGCTGTTTGCTTAGTAGATTTTATTCCAGCCTTTCACTTTCAGGATATGTTTGTTTTTGTGGGCAAGGTGTGTCTCCTGAAGGCAGCAGATAGAAGGATCTTGCTTTTTGATCCAATTAGACAATCTGTCACTTAGAGAGTTAAGTCCATTAATATTGAGAGTTAGGACTGAGGGGTGTTGGTAGTTCTACCCAGGCTATTTTGAAGTAGTGAAACTGAAGCTAGTCACCTACATTTTCCTCTAGGAGATTCACAGACAACTATGAGATAAAACCAGACCTATCAACCAGCTCATTATGGTAATTAGAAGTTAACATTGAACTGATTGTAATCAGCTATAATTATTACCTGTTGTATCTAGCTATCTCTTAGCATCCTCTAAGAGGCCTTTCCAAGGTTTGGAAATTTAAAATGTCTCCTGGAAAAGAGGCTTTGTTAGAGAATAGGTACCAGTAGGAGGGGGAAGAGGGAGAATGAGGAAGAATATAGATGAAATATTTTATATATATGTATGCAAATAGAACAATGACACCTGTTGAAGTTGTTTTAAGGGGAGAGGTGAGGTGAGGGAGAAGGATGAAAGACATGAGGTTGATGGGGTACATTGTTTGCACATATGGAAATGCCACACTGAAACCCCTTGTTGTACGACTGAATTGTACAATTTTTTGGGTTGGTTGTGGGGCCTGAACTCTGGGCCTGGGTGCTATCCCTCAGCTCTGCAGCTCAAGGCTAGCACTCTACCACTTTAGCTACAGCGCCACTTCCATCTTTTTCTGTTTATGTGGTACTGAGGAATCAAACCTCATGCATGCAAGGCAAGCACTCTAAAACTGAGCCACCTTCCCAGCCTAATGATAATGATAATAATGATAATAATGATAATAATAATAATAATAATAATAATAATTTTTAAGTCCCTCTTGGAACTGTGAATCTGGCCTCAAAAATGGTCTCAAAGTGAGCCTATTCTGCCAGCAGATTGTACAAGGGTGAGATGCCAGCCACCTGTACTTGTCTTTACCCCTCATAGGAACCAAGTGAATGGCTCTTCAGCACCTGAGGCCTGTGCATCCTCATTTGACCCAGAGTGGAAAGGAGGCCAAGGATATCAAGAAACCAAAGAGAAAGAAGTTTATCCTTTGTCTTGTTCTCTTGTCCTAAGACACAGAATTTGTAAAATAAGGGAGCTGGACTACACATTGGTGTAAAGGTTTCAGCTATAATAGCTTAAGATTATTTTGTATGGGGCTGGGAAGGTGGCTCCGTGGTAGAGCGCTTGCCTTGCATGCATGAGGCCCTGGGTTCAATTCCCCAGCACCACATAAGCAAAAAGAAAAAAGCCGGAAGTGGTGCTGTGGCTCAAGTGGTAGAGCGCTAGCCTTGAGCTGAAGAGCTGAGGGACAGCACCCAGGCCCAGAGTTCAGACCCACGACTGGACCCAAAACAAAAACAAAAACAAAAAACAAAACAAACAAAAAGATTATTTTGTATTATTCTGAGTGGTAAAATTGGGCCAAGTGTGAGTAAGGAAAAGGGCAGGAATATAAGGTGGGTGGGGAAAGTGAGCAGAAGCCCCGAGTCCTAGCCTGGCTCATTGTCTAAATAGACATGCCTCCCTGACCCTTTGAACTCCCACTGTACAGGCTGGGCAGGGGCTGCTGCCTCTCCTCAAGATAAAGTTGTGGCCCAGTGCCAGATCCCCTTTGCAGAACCCTTTGGCATCTTGAAGCAGCTAATACTGGCAGAGGAGACCTATGGGGTGGGGGTAGGGTTGGCTGTGAAAGAGACAGGGAGAGTGCACATACTTCCATGGAAAAAGCCATCCAGATAAAAGCATTTAGTGATTTTTGCACAGTAATTCAAACTTTCGCAATTGGGTTCTCTCAATCAGAAGCCTTTTGATTTGACCTTCATCAAAGTATAAGTCCCAGCTCTTCCATGCATCACTTAGACAAAGGTAGACTGTGAGAAAAGCCTTACACAGGAGCTTAGTTCTGCCTCTGCTGCTCTGCTACACCTCCAGGTAAGACCAACCACAAGAGGAAAAAGCATAAGCTAGGAGGTCAGGGAGGTAATATTGCTGTCAGGTAGAGGAAGACTAACAACTCAGACCAGAACTCCGTCACACAGAAGGTGTCTGTATCCAAATGATTAAAACTTGCCACACCTATGGCTCTTTTGATCTTCACTTGTAAGGTGAGATAGGAAAAAAGAATTCTTTTCATTACACAATAAGGACTAGAGAGGTCTGGCTTTTGCTGGGATCTTTTTGGTGGATAGTATTTGAGAACCAATATTTGATGCCAAACAGCTCTGGAAATATGAGAAGTAATGGGCCTGGGTCTGGACCTAGAGGAGAGATACATTGACTCATAGAGTGCTTTGAGTGCCTAAGGCCCTCTGAGACCGTGTAATGTAGCAATGAAATCAGTTCGTACGGTGGCACCATCAACCTTCTGGTGTCAGAGTCTCATTTGCAGAAAGGAATTTCCAGACAAGCCAGGGGCCACTGGCTCTCACCTGTAATCCCAGCTACTTAGGAAGCTGAGATCTGAGGATCATGGTTCAAAGCTAGCTCATGCAGAAAAGCATGTGAGACTCTTATCTCCAATGAAACACCAAAAAGCTGGGAGTGGAGCTGTGGTTCAAATGGTAGAGTGCTAACCTTGAGAAAAAAAAAAAGCTTAAGGACAGTACCTAGACCCTGAGTTCAAGCCCCAGAACTGGATGTGGGGGGAGAGAGACTTCTTGTCTAAGAGATTCCACACACTACTGCTGTCACTGAATATGAACTCCATCTTGGTAAAGGAGGCAGAACAAGAATAGTTAGTTGCCTTTGTTGGAAAGTTAATTTGACTAACTTTTCTTATGTTGCACGTAGTTGATGTCAGAGCTGAGGTCCAGGTAACTGCAATGATACATCGTACCACCAAAGCCTGGGGACAACCTAATATTCCAGATAGTACATGAGTAGTCCTACTCACCTGCAAGTAGATCTTCTTTAGTCCAGGAATGGAGTCACTGACATGGCCAGACACAAGACGCCCAAGGCCTGAGGTAGCCCCTATACACACCAACAGCACCCAGGTCTCCTTGATTTCCAAGAACTCTTCTTCTACATACTTCATCTGAAAGGCATAACAGAGAGACCCCCAAAGCAGATGGAGGAAGAGGAGCTGACTGATGAACTGTTAGCATAGGACCCTCTAGTTTTCACTTCCCTGGGCCAGGACAAGTCTAGATTCAATTCTTTGGTCATTCGTAACATCCACTAAAGACAGCTTACCCCTGACTCTTTGGAATTTAGGCTTTTGAGGAAGAGTTGAAGGGAGATCAGTATCTCTGAACCCCCTTTAACTCCTGATAGGACAGAACACAGCCTTAACATCTAAGAAAAATCCAGAGATTGCTCTACCATCTCTCCACTTCCTCATTTCACACTGATAGGGCAACATCAGACTGCCAGGGGAGAAGTTCTATGCAATTCTCCCATGTGTGTTTTAAGGAACACAAAGTTTAAGGGATGAAGGTGTAGCTCAGTGGTAGACCATGTGCTTAATGTGCACAAGGACCTGGGTTAATTCCACAATTACACACACATGCATTTTTGAAGTCTGTGGAGAATGCAAACTTATCTACAATGAACAATTTGTGGCCAGACAAGTTTCTTTTGTGTGGGACTGGGGTATGAACTCAGGCATCACACTCATTAGGCAGATGTTCTACCACTTGAGGCAATATTCTCAGCCATGTTTACTTTAATTATTTTTCAGATAGAGTCTCATGTTTTTGCCTGGGGACTCAGAAGCCTTGGACTCAGAAGCCTTGGACTCGGCTTCTGAGTAGCTGGAGTTATAGTCATGCATTACCACACCTGGCCCCTGAATTCTTTTTGGTGCTGGTACTAGGGCTTCATCTCAAGGGCTTGGGCACTGTCCCTTAGCTTGTTTTTTTCTCAAGGCTGGAACTCTACCACTTGAGTCACAGCTCCACTTCCAGATTTTTTCTGGTTAACTGGAGATAAGTCTCACACAATTTTTTGCTGGTTTTAAACTCTGGTCCTCAGATCTCAGCCTCCTGAGTAGCTAGAATTACAGGTCTGAGTCACTGGCACCTGGCTCCTAAATGAATGACTTTACTGCAAGACTCATTATGGCCTTAAAGAGATTACTACACATTATGAAGTACAGCAATCTCATTCCTAAACAAAGTCATTTTTGATCAGAAAGATCAGCCTTCATTGATCATAGTCTTTACAAAGGCTATTTGGGGGTATCTGAGCCAGTTCCTTGCACACACATGCATGGATGCTATATTTATCTCTTTTTAAAAAAAATCAACCTTTTTTTTTTTATCATGGAGGAGGCTGTGGTTCATAGGTCTTTCTCTTAGAAACCCCTTTTGTTTTCCATTGAAATTTTCCCTTAACCTGTTCTCTTCCCTGCCCCCCCCCATATCTCTAATCACTGTTTTATTTTTCTAAAGATCTCAGCTCTGCCCTTTCCATGCCCTCTACCCCCATCCTCTGGACTCCTTGCAGGTTGAGGACAGCTTCTTGGGGCCAGATGGAGTGGGCCCACCCACCCTAGTCTTCCTCACCAGGTGTACATAGGGAACGAAGTAACCCAGGGCAGCAGCAGCAATGCCGAAGGCCCAGATGCGGTAGGTGCGTTGGCGGAACACTCGCATGTTGAAGTACTTCCTGAGCTGAGCCAGAAAGCGTTGTTGCAGAGTACGGACACCTCTCTTGCTTGGGGTGTCTTGAGAGCTGGGCAGGAGGGGCCGGTAGGTGAGTGAAAGCAGCATAAGAACAAACATGAAGGTACTCAGCACCTGGAAGGTTTGGGCCAGCTTGATCCTATCCCCCAGCATTTTGATGAGGAAGGGGAAGGACATGGAGAAGACGCTACTGCCAGCAGACACCACACCATTGGCCAGACCCAGGCGGCGTTGGAAGTAGTGTCCGAGGATGACGAGGGATGGTTGAAAGGCGAAGGAACAGCCACAACCAAAGAGAATCCCATAGGTGAAGTAGCGCAGGCTTAGGGAGCTGTGGGAGAGACACCAAGAGCTATCCTCAGCAGCCTGACCAGATATCTGTCTCCACCCTCTATTTAGCCTCTTAACTCCACCCTTACCCCACAGCCCCACTTACCACTGACCTTGTGAGCAGGTAAGGAATGGAGCCATTTGAACCCTATTTGCATATGGGGAAGCAAAGACCTTGAGAGCTGATTTTCCCCCAAATATAACTGAGGATCAAAAAAGGCTTGGACTTGAATCCAGGTCTGTGTGATTGGAATATGAATCAAAGCAGCCCATAAAAGAGGAAAGCTGGAAAGAAAGCCAGAGCCAGCCTTCGCAGTGGCTACATGAGAGAGCACATTAGAATAGTTTCACCAGAAAGCTGGGCACCAGTGGCTCACATCTGTAATCCTAGCTATTCTAGAGGCTGTTGTCTGTGAGTCACCGTTTGAAACCAGATGGGGCAGGAAAGTCCATGAGACTCTTATCTCCAATTAACTAGCAAAAGGCCAAAAGTAGAGCTCAAGTGGTAGAGTGCCAGCCTCGAGCAAAAAAAAAAAAAGCTTAGGGACAGCACCCAGGCCCTGGGTTCAAGCCTCAAGACTGGTGCATGCACGTGTGTACGTGCACACACATACACACAATTTCACCTGATTGCTCACCTAGGTACTATGGATAGGCTAAAGGCGAATGGTTTGTCTCAGGCAATAACAAAAGTCAAGAAAAAAAAAAGAATCTAAAACCTTGAAAGTTTAAGACCCTGCATAGGGCCCTTCAGCATCTTTCTCAATGTTCAGGGCTCTTAATATTTCAGAAAATGACCGATAGTCTCTTAAGAGACATTCCTCCCCAACTTTGCCCAGGATTAAGATATCCCAAGGTCTTTAGCCCAAACCCTAGGTGATCTCCATGAAGACCCTAGTGTAAAAAGTCCCTTTCATTTCCCAAATCCTGCTATTATTGCTGAACATGGTAGAGATTCATTTTCTCTATAACCTGGAGACTTGAGAGGAGGAGGAGGAGCCTTAAAGTTGTGGCCTGGCTAAATAAACAGGTCCTGGCTTCAAACTCTGAGGCCCTACTGTGCCATAAGTCTCTTTAACAGCAAGTAAAATGTCAGAAGGGGAAAGGCCATGAAAGTTCAACTTGGATACCCATTTACCACCCCCCCCGACAATTTTGGCACAACCTAATGAAGACTTTTGTTTTGCTTTTTGATGCCTCCATGTGTTTTGCAAGAGTTCTTATCTGAGCACTAAATTACCCAATATTCTTTTGGGTCAGGCAGTTCTTTCCCAGATACAGACCCAGTTCTGCACCTTAAAAGACAAAGCCTATGCTGTAGAGACAAGGTGATACTCGCTCCCATGATTCCAAGATAATTCTTATCACTGGTGCTTTCCATCTGCTTGTAGTCGCTGGACCTGAACAAGGGTTTTCATTTGAAATTTCAAAAGGAGCTAAGCTACCTCCTCCTCCTCTATCCTGTCTTTTGGGCTCTTCTCCCATTTGATTCTGGATACTTTATGGGATTGGCTTGGGCTGGGGCTTTATCTAAAGGAAAGGGACTAGACTTCAGGGAGAAGTGCATAGGGACAAAATATGGGATTCAAACCAGCGTGCTTTGTGGTGAATCTGTTTCTAGCTGGGCCCCAGCAAGGAGGCTCCTGAGCTGTGTTTGCCAACCCTGTCTGTCCTCTTCCCCATTCCACATCATCCAAAAGAACTCACAGCCTTCAAGACAACAACACAACAGGAAGGATGACTTGGAGCTTTAGCCACAGGCAAAACCTTTTCTTCCCTCCTCCCTGCCTTCTCCACCCTGCCACTGGACATGAAACGTTCTTGGCTCTGAAATGTTCTTACAGAAAGAGCAAATGGGGTAGGGGAGGGGGGGCGGTCAGGGGCCGAGGACAGAACGCCTACTCCAATGTGCTTAAAGAAGAGTGCCAGAAGAAACCACCACCTCTGAGCTTCCTTCCCTCCTGTGACTGAGTCCATGTGGAGGGGAAGGGAAATGAGATCCATATGTTGCTAATTTGTTTACACTTTGCTCTGCTCCGCCTCAAGAAACAGTCCTGGGTTACGAAGCCCTGAGAGACTGTAGCTGCTTCTTGCAAGGCATGCACTCTACCGCTGAGCTACCTTCCCAGCCCTGTAGCTGCTTCTGACGCCTAGCTCCTCCCCACGCAAGGAGCCAGGCGCTAGCCTAATAGGGGAGTGGCGGGACAAATGAGGCTGACCCTCAGTGGAGTCCTGAAAAGGTTTGGAGCTGCTGTCTTGAGGAAGAGGGTACTAAACAGATTCCAGGCAGGACATGGTTTTCCCTCCTCCTCTGTCCCAGTTAGCTGGGATAGAGCCAAGAAACCATTGCATGCCAAATTGAAACTCTGCTGGAAGGCAGACGAGGCAGCCAGAACCATTCAAATCATAGAGAAAGCTGGCTCACCCCATAGGGCCCAGTCAAAGCAGAACACAGTTACTCTCTACTGTGAGTGGAAACTTAGGCCTAGACAGGCAGGGCCCTTCTCTGGGGAGTCAAATTCAGAAAGCAAGGTAGTTCTGCCTCTCCTCCACACAGGTCACTGTGGCCACTTCTGTGTCTCCAGGCCAGCATGCTCCTTCCTATATTAGCCCAGGCAGGGTGCAAGTAGCAGGTACCATAACTTGCAAAGGGTCTAGCTGAAAGTCCTACATTACTAAAGGAGCTCATGGTGTAGGCTCTTTATTACCCTCTCCCTTACAATAAGCTTCTGCTGGGCTAGAAGGAAAGCAAGTGTAAGAACAGGTAGTGCCTTTTCACATAACACTACCAAGTTCTGCCAGGGTTTATGTTTAGCCTAGACCTAATGGGGCTAAGCATCCTTTTCCTGCTATTTTTTTTCTAAATCATCATTGGTTCATAGAGATCCCTCAGAAAGGGGTGAGACATGCTAAATAGCCTTGGGCTCAGCTGACTTTTGTGTAAGCATAAGTTCCTTTTTTTGGTGCCAGTGTTGGAGTTTGAACTCAGGACCTGAGTGCTGTCCCTGAGCCATAACTCCATTTCTGGCTCTTTTTTTTAGTAGTTAATTGAGCATAAGAGTTGCATGAACTTTCCTGGCTGGGCTGGCTTTGAACTGCAATCCTCAGATGTCAGCTTCCTGAGTAGCTAGGATTGCAGATGTAAGCGACCAGCATTTGGCAATATAAGTTGCTTTGGGAATCCTGGAATGCTAGGTGTTCACATATGCTCACTCAAGCAGCCCATTTCTAGGTGGGAGAGCAAGATCATGAGGTGTAAGCTACATTGAAGGGGAAGAGAATGGCAGAGCTAGAGAGACGTGACAAAACCCTCTGGTGTAATCCTCTCATTTATAGATACAAAACTTGAGGCCCAGAGAGGGGAAGGGTACTCATTCATTGTTCACTAGCCATTATCCAGTGGCCAAAACTTGGCTTGGACTCAGCTCCAAGACCTACCAGGCTGCTCCCACCATTTGGGAGCTCTTAGGGATATTCTCTACAAATGTGTCCTGAAGATCCTACCTACATGATTCCCACTGCATGAGGAATTCTGGGAACGGAGTCTTTGAGGGCCCTACATAGCCTTGGCTACAGGGGATTCTGCAATGAGAATCGTGTTCCTAGCTGATCCCAGAAAGAAGCCAATCCTCAGTCTTGGGGAAATTGCCAGCAACTCCTAGCCTTACCTGGTGAAGGAGCTGGTGTGGAGGCCGATGAAAGCAACGGCAGCCCCGGCAGTTGCTGTGATGCGACAGCCCAAACGGTCAGTGAATATACTCACAATAGGAGAACAGAAGAAGATCATACCCATCGCCAGGGCCCCTACCCAGGCTGCAGAGAACAGAAGCACAAACGTATTGTTATTTACCATGATGCTTAGGGAAGTTGCTGGTAACTCAGTTCTTCTCTTGACTTTTCAGCAGAGGCATTGGTCAGCACTGTGAGCCTGTTGGTCCCTGATGGTTGGAGAGGGGTGTAAATAGAAACTAGCTATATAAAGGGGGTGGGGGGGGGGGAAGGTTGAAGCCTCAGAGGCCTCAAAATCTCACTTTGGCTTTTTCTGTTCCAGGATGGCACACTACCATTTGAGTTACAGCTCTACTTTCAGCTTTTTGGTGGTTAATTAGTATCTTGGATTTGCCTGCCTGAGCTTAATCCTCAGATCTCAGTCTCCTGAGAAGCTAAAATTACAGGTGTGAGCCACCAGCTCCCAACTCATTTTCCTTATCAGGAGAAAGATATTTGCCCCTTAGATTTTTTTTCCAACCTGTTTTGCCTTCTCAGTCCCCAGAAAGAAAACCCAAGTTGTTGTTTTTTGTTGTTGTTGTTTGTCAGTCGTGGGGCTTGAACTCTGGGCCTGGGCGCTGTCCCTCAGCTCCTCAGCTCAAGGTGAGCGCTCTACCACTTGAGCTACAGTGATACTTCCAGTTTTCTGGTGGTTTATTGGAGATAAGAATCTCACAGACTTTCCCACCTGGGTTGTCTTTGAACTGTGATTCTCAGATCTCAGCCTCCTGAGTAGCTAGGATGACAGGCAGGAGCCACCAGCACCTGGCCACCTCAAGTTTTATAAACATTTTTTTTTCTGTTACTGAGTTTCATCTTGAACCACTTTACCAGGTTAAATAATCTTAGTACCTTTAACTTTTTTCTTAGTTTTAATTTCTAAATCTAATTATTTTTCAAAGTTATCCTCTGAACAGGTTCCAAGTCTTCATCATCACCATAAAAATAAAACAAACATTCATTGAGTGTCATCTGAGCAAGGCACTGGGCCAGCTTCTGTCTGCCTTCAGTGGTAGAGCCCCAAGTAGGCTGGAGGAGTGCAAAATGAGTGCCCTAAGGACTTATTCTACCACCTATGTCTCGTACCTTAGTGCCAAATAGCTTGCTCAGATCCCCCCTGCAAATCTCCACTTTGCTAAGCCCTAACTGCCTGTCTCCAAAACTACTGTCCATGGACAACTGCATACTTAAACTTCCATTGTAACTTCACCTCTTACCTGCTGTGGGACTTTGAGGAATCATAGCACTTTTCTCATCAGTTTTCTCATCTATGAAATGGAGATTTAAATTTCTGTAGTGCCTTCCTGAAAGTCTGTTTCTTTTTTCTGCCAGTTTGTGAATTGAACTTAGGAACTTATACACACTAGGTAAGCACTCTACCAGTGGGCTACATTCCCTGCCCAACCTTCACAGTTTTTTTTAAAGATGATGATCAGATGTAATTATATAACTAGGAGAGCTTTGGAAATACTAGTAGTTACGTATAAAAATCAGTGCAAGGCAGGAGCTCATGTCACACTTGATATTCTGTCTAAGAAAGTGGTGACCTAGAGGATTGCAGTTCAAAGCTAGCCTAGGCAGAAGAATCCATGGGAGGGGCTGGGAAGGTGGCTCAGTTTTAGAGTGCTTGCCTTGCATGCATGAGGCCCTGGGTTCGATTCCTCAGTACCACTTAAGCAAAAAGAAAAAAGCCGGAAGTGGCGCTGTGGCTCAAGTGGTAGAGTGTTAGCCTTGAGCTGAAGAGCTGAGGGACAGCACCCAGGTCCAGAGTTCAGGCCCCACGACCGGACCCAAAAACAAAATTAAAAAAAAAAAAAGAAAGAAAAATCCATGGGACTCCATCTGCAATTAACCCACAAAATGCTGAACTGGAAGCATGGCTTAAGTGGTAGAGTGCCAACTGTCAGTAAGCAAGCTGAGCTAGATCAAAAAGTCCTTGAGTACAAGCCCTGGTACCAGTGTGTGCACATGCGCGTTCACACACCCCCTACCCCCACCCACCCACTCCCCCACACACAAATGCAAAATGGATCATAGACTTAAATGTGTAAAATATAAAGCTATAAAATTCATAGAAGAAAAGTAGAAAAATCTTACTACTTTAGGCAGTATCTCATAGATATTCATATAAATTATGACCTATACAGAAAATTTTGATGCACCAGACTTAGCCAAATTTAAATTTTTGCTCTTTAAAAAATATTGAAAATGAAGCCAGGAACCAGTGTTTTTCATACCTGTAATCCTAGCTAGTTAGGAGGCTGAGATTTGAGGATCATGGTTTGAAGCCTCCCTAGGCAGGAAAGTCCATGAGACTCTTATCTCTAATTAACCACCAAAAAACCCAGGAGTGGAATTGTGGCTTAAGTGGTAGAACACTAGCCTTCAGCCAAAAAGCACCAGGTAGCTGGGTACCAGTGACTCACACCTGTAATCTTAGTTACATAGGAGGCTGAGATCTGAGGATTGTGGTTCAAAGGCAACCTGGGCAGGAAAGTCTGTGAGACTCTTATCTCCAATAAATCACCATAAAACTGGAACCGGCACTGTGGCTCAAGTGGTAGAACGCTAGCCTTGAGCTGAAGAGCTGAGGGACAGCGCCCAGACCCAGAGTTCAAGCCCTATGACCAACCAAAGAAAAAAAAAAAGCCCAGGAACAGCATCCAAACGCTGAGGTCAAGCTGTAGGACAACAACACAAAAATATACTGAAAATGAAAAGCCAGGCCATAGACTAGGAAAATTACTTGAAATGTAGATATCTGCCAAAAGATTGGTATCCAGCATATAAGTGTAAATTGGTTCTTACAACTCAATAAGAAGAATGCAAACAATCCAGCTTACAATACAAAAAAAAAACTTGAACATACATACATTTGCTGTGAATATTAATTCAGCAATGAAACAATGCTCTACATTATTAATCACTTGGGAAATGCATATTAAAACCGTCCTAAAAGATGGTCATGGTGGTACACACCTGTAATCCCAACCCTTGGGGAGGCCTGAGACAGGAGGACCATGAGTTTGAGGCTAGCTGGGGCCACATAAGACCCTGTCTCAAAAAAACAAAACCAAACGAACACCACAGTGAGATCAACTTGTGCACTAAAACGTTTTTTTTAATAAGTAACAATAGAGGGAGGATATAGAAGAACTAGAAGTCTCATATACTGCTGGTGGGAAGGAAAAATGGTATACTTACTTGAAAAAGAGTAAGGAAGATTCTTGGGAATCTGCCCTGTCCCATTGAAATCCCACCCCTAGGTATTTACTCAAGATAAACAAAACCTATATCCAAACAAAACCTGTACCTAGAAGCTTTTTTTTCATAATGGTCCCAAACTGGCAATAACCCAAATACACTTCAACTGGTGAATTAACAAATGGGTATACATGAATACAGTGAACATACATAACACATAGGAATGTACTATTGATAAAGGCAATGACTTGGGCAATTCTCAAAAGAAAGACACATAACACCATTTATAGGAAATTCTGGATAAGACAAAACTATGGGGACAGAAAAACATGAGTGAATGCCAAGGAAGGAAAGAGGGTGAAAAGACTGACTACAGAGGTGCAGAAGGAGACCTTTCCTGATGATGGAAATGTTATATACATTAACTACAATGGTGGTATTCATTTGGATGTGTGGTTCAGTGGTAGAGCATGCGCTTAACATATGTGAAGATGTGGGTGTAATTCCAAGTGTCAAAAAATCGTAGAATTGTGCACATAAATGTGGGAATATTACCATATGCACATTGTATCTCTAAATCTGATAATAGCTTGAAAAAGGGTCAGGGGCTAGGAAAATAATTTAGTAGTGAGTTATGTGCTTGGCATGTGAGGCCCTGTCTTCAATCTGCAGGGGAGGGGACAGGAAAGCAGGAAGTAGTACTGTTTTTTGTGCCCATACTAGGACTTAAACTCAGCCTCACACTCTTGCTTGGCTTGATTGCTCATGGCTGGCACTGTACCACTTGAGCCATACCTTCAAGCTCAGTATTTTTATGATTAATGGGAGTTGTAATCTCTCAGACTTTTCAGGCTGGCATCAAACCTCAGTATTCCAGATTTCAGTGTTCTAAGTAACTAGGATTACAGGCATGAGCCACCAGTGTCCAGTTGGGAAGTGCCATTTTGAGATCTCACTTAGGGTATAGATAATTTTGGTCCTTCTAAATATCTCAAGTACAATGAAAACGGATAAGCTTGTAGCCAGGTTGTTCACACCTATAATCATAGCTATTCAGGAGGCTGAGATCTGAGGATTTTGGTTTAAAGTCAGCCTGGGCAGAAGTCTAAGACACTTTTTTTTTTTTTTGGTCGGTCATGGGGCTTGAACTCTGGGCCTGGGCGCTGTCCCTCAGCTCTTCAGCTCAAGGTGAGCCCTCTACCACTGGAGCCACACCACCACTTCTGGTTTTCTGGTGGTTAATTGGAGATGAGTCTCATGGACTTCCCTCCCTGGGTTGGCTTTGAACCACGATCCTCAGATCTCAGCCTCCTGAATAGCTAGGATTACAGACATGAGCTGCTGGAGCCCGGCTTCACTCCCAAATTTTTAGTGGCTAATTGGATATAAAAGTCTCATGGATTTTCCTGCTCAGGCTGGCTTCAAACTGTGATCCTCAGACTCCTGAGTAGCTAGGATTATAGGTGTGGGCTACCAGCATCCAGATAGTTGCATGTCTTTTTTTAAAATTTAATTGAAGTCAATATTTTCCTGTTTCTTGGCATGACAAATGGTTTTCTATTGTATCCTGAACATTTGGGGATATTATAAGACTGTATATTATTAGCTGGCTTCCTCTGACAACGTGGCAACAAGGCACCATCTCATTACTGCCAAATGGGAGTGGAAGTCCATATTCCTTGCTCACCTCCACTGACACCCTGGGAAGGAAGAGCTCCTTGTTATTCCTTATAGGGGGACATGTTTTAAGAGCTCTACTATGCTTCTTCAGATACCTTATGAGTTGTGAAGCCTAGTAGAATTCTTACCAATTTCCAGAGAGAAAATGGATCTGTGGCTCAAGTGGTAGAGGGCAAACCTTGAGTAAGAGAAGCTCAGGGACTAGGGGAAAAAAACTTCCAGAGAGGGGCTGGGACGGTGGCTCAGTGGTAGAGTGCTTTCCTTGAATGCATGAGACCCTGGGTTCGATTCCTCCACACCACATAAACAGAAAAAGCCAGAAGTGGTGCTGTGGCTCAAGTGGTAGAGCACTAGCCTTGAGCTGAAGAGTTGAGGGACAGTGCCCAGACCCAGAGTTCAAGCCCCACAACTGACAAAAAAGACAAATAAAACCCCACAACCTTCCAGAGAAATCAGACATTTCAAGTGGAAGAAATATTAAAAGGAAGAAATATTAAAAGAAATAAATACTGCCTGATACATAATCAAGTAAAGCACAGTCTATTGAATGAAGGACTTAACGGATTGCTAATGGGTTAGGTTATCAGGAAAAAAATGTAGTAAGAAGGAAATAATCTGGGGAAAAGAAGAAGCAGTAGCCATAATAACAATTTTTATGACCATTATAATCATATTGATGATAAAATGAACATTATTGGCTTCCATTTACTGCACTCAGTTTCTTTTCTTTGAAAAATGCAAGTAGTAATAGAACTATTATAGTCAAAGCTAAGGAGTTTTTATTGTTCTCCCATAATTACTCCTGACAAAGAGATTTTGATGAAGCAGCTCAGATTGTGGGCGAGTTAAGATGGGTAAAAGATTTCCATAGAACACATATCATCTTTCTAAACAGACTTGGAAAAATCAGAGGCAGAGCTCCACAAACTTTTTACCAGGCCAAGAGCAGTATTTACAATTCACCCTGTATTGCTAGGTCAGTACTTGTTTCCTGAAATGAGCAAATGTGTTGTGCAACAGAGTTCTGGACTATACACAAACCTACCATTGACTCCTTTCATCCAGTTGTTCCCAGAGTTCTTTTACCCTCAACCACTACAACCAGGTGAATGAGAGTTGCCCTCCAAGACTCGCACTTGAAGTGAGCACAATGTCTGTATTCAGCAAGCAGCCCCTTTCTTTCCTCTTCTCAATGCCATTACCAACAGAGCTTCTGTTGGGCCTGAGCAGCCCAAGGTCAGAACCCTAGTCTTTTCAGCTCCATACTGGACATATTGGCCTTCAACTTTCCTTATCCTCAAAGTTTTTTTTTCATTCAAGAACCCAATTAATGTCCTGGATCCTTACCCAGGCACTCAGACAAATGTCTTTGAAGTACCGGGAGACAACTCAGAAAAGACCTCAAATGTGAGACCAGACTCCTCATTCCTTTGTTGCCAAAAATCAAGCACTCCAAGCTCTCCCTCTGAGTTAAAAGGAGAGAGGAGGGAACTCCAAGATCCAAACTCTTCAAATAAATTACAGGCTTTCACAAATTCCTTCTATTGTGGAAAACTAACAAGAGCTCAAATGAAAGAATAATGGAGCAAAGCCAAAGAAAGGCCAACACTGAGTAAGAAGAAGATGGGAATAAGAGGTAAAGGGGTGACACGGGGGTGAGCCGCTCTCTTCAAGGGTACCACAGAATGACAGCACAGCAAATAAGATCAAGGCACCTCAATTCAAAGGCTTAGCTAGCCAATCACTATACCCAATGATGAGTGGAAAGAATACACGATGAATCCAAGTCTAGGTTGCTGGAACAAACTGTGCTATCCCTGTTCCTCTTCAGAGTCCTCAGAATCTGGTGAAGAATCTAGATCTAGCTGGTGTATGTGAGGGCAGGTGTAATGGTAGAAGCAAGGCAGGGGAAAGTGTGGTAGGTGGTAGGCAGCTTAGGACTGTGATGACTGAATACTGGCATGTCTAGTTAAGTGGCTAGTGCTCATAAGTGCTGAAAGGAGTAGTGGAACACATTTAAAGGGAGGCAAAGAAGGCATTTCTGGGTCAGCTGGAAAGTTCAGAGGAGAAAAAGGCAACTTCTGAATTTTCTTGGGAGAGCTCTGACATGCAGTCAGTCTATGGTTGATCAGGAAAGTGATGTCCCAGTGAGCTTCCTTTCTTATTTCCCTACCCTTGCACAGGCCCAGATTTAAGTGCCAGGTAGGTGTCTGTCCAGTGAATACATAAAACACAGGGAAGGTACAAATATATGAAATGAAGGAATACATGAAAAATTCAGGGAAGGTTATTCCAAATTGCCCTACCTTCCCTTACTTCCCTCCCTCCCTCCTGTCCCTCCCACCCTCCCTTCCTCCCTCCCTCCCTTCCTTCCTTCCTTCCTTCCTTCCTTCCTTCCTTCCTTCCTTCCTTCCTTCCTTCCTTCCTTCCTTCCTTCCTTCCTTCCTTTGGTCTTGTACATGCTAGACAAGTATGCTACTATTGAGCTATACCACCAGCCCTTTTTCCATTTTTTTTTCCATTTTTTTCAGTCCTGGGGCTGGAACTCAGGACCTGGTCACTGTCCCTGAGCTTCTTTCACTAAGGCTAGTGCTCTACCCCTTGAGCCACAGCACAACTTCTGTTTTGTTTGTTTTATTTTTTCTGAATGGTTAATTGGAGATAAGAGTCACAGACTTTCCTGCCAGGCTGGCTTTGATTGGCAATCCTCAGATCTCAGCTTCCTGAGTAGCTAGGATTGCAGGCATGAGCCACTGACATCTAGCTTTTTCTTTTTCTTTTCTCCCCATTGTCTAACAAACACGTTGAAAAGCTCTTTCTTTCCATTCTCAGCAACTTACTCATCATCCATCCATGGTGTCTAGAACTCTACTCCAGATTTATAATCAGCCTTTATTTTAAAAGCCCCAAAATACTTTCATATGTGTCATGGCATTTGATCCTCCCAGTATTTTTTTTTCTTAGAACATATTGTTTGTTTTTGTCTGATGTGGTACAACAATACTGGAAAACATTCTTTTCCAAACAGTCAAGGTTTGAACAAATCAATTTTTACCCCTTTACACTTTGTCTCAACACATGCAGATGCGGATGGGCTACTTACTTCTTAAGCCAACAATCACTGCAAATATAAGTTAACTTGTTACTTCCTTATTTGGTCATTTGGCCTTCTCCTTGCTGTCATTGTTTATTTACTTACATAATTAAAGAAAATCTAGGGGGAATGGGGGAGAGAAAGTGGGAGAAAAATGAGGGAGGGGGCAACAAGTTCAAAAGTTCAATAAGAAATGTACTCGCTACCTTAAGTATGTAACTGTAACCCCTCTGTACGTCACCTTGACAATAAAATTAATTTTTTTAATGAAAGAAAATCTAAGTATTATGTTTCTTCTTTTGCAGATAGCCATATTGAGGCCCAGAGAGATTCTCACTTAGTCATTCCTGGTCCCAGTCCCACAAGGTTCTACTTAATGAACTATGGCTCACTGATTTGGCACCCCCTGTTTTCCTAGTGTCAGTTATCTACTTTAGTAGCACAGAGAACAAGTAGTATTTAGTCAAAGCCTACCCATGCTGGGAGAAACAGTTGCTGCAGTTTTCCTTTGAGAAGGCTGCCCTAGCACATACAGACTTGAACTGTCAGATTTTGGCTTGACAGAGATTATTGGAAAGAAGACAGAAATAGACAGATTAAAAAGTAAGGAAACAACCAGGTGCCAGCGTCTCATGCCTGTAATCCTAGCTTCTCTGGAGGCTGAGATCTGAGGATTGCAGTTTAAAGCCAGAGAGGAAACTCTGTGAGACTCTTATCTCCAATTAACCATCAAAAAATGAGAAGTGCAGCACTAACCTTGAGTGAAAAAGCTCAAGGACAGCACCCAGTCCCTCAGTTCAAGCCCCTGGGCCAGCACAAAAATGTTTTTGAAGTAAGGAAACAGGTGGGAATTGGTGGCTCACACTTGTAACCCTAACTACTCAGGATGCTGAGACCTGGAATATGGTGATTCAAGGCTAGCTTCTGCAGAAATAAATTTCCATGAGACTCTATCTTCAAAATAACCAGCAAAAAGTCAGGCTAGAGGGATGGCTCAAGTGGTGGAGCACCAGTCATGGGCATACAAGCCAAGTGAGAGTACAAGGCCCTGAGTTCAAACTCCAGTACTGCTCCCTCTGAAAAAAAGAAAAGAAAGAAGGGAATGGAAGTATCTTGTTTAAAAATCCTAAAACAGAAAGGATGTTAAAGATGAACAGCACTTTAGGAATCAGAGAAGGGTCATCAAGATGGCTTCACAGGCAAATTCAAATTTAATGGAGGAAGGACACCAATTATAGACAAACTCTTTCTCAAAATAGGTAGAACACTTTCCATGTTGTTTTATGGGGCCAGTGTTACCCTAATGACAAAACCAGATAAAGATGTCAAAATAAAGAAAGGTAAAAGCAAATGTACAAGCAAATATAGATTTAAAAAGAAACCTTTGGTCTGGAAAGGTGGCTCAGTGGTAGAATGCTTGCCTTGAATGCATGAGGCCCTGGGTTCGATTCCTCACCACATAAGCAGAAAAAGCCAGAAGTGGCGCTGTGGCTCAAGTGATAGAGCGCTAGCCTTGAGCTGAAGAGCTGAGGGACAGTGCCCAAGCCCAGAGTCCAGGCCCCACCACTGATAAAACAAAAGAAACCCTTAAAATTTTAGCAAATTGAATCCAACAATTTATAGAAAGGCTAAAACATCATGACCAAGTAGGATTTATCCCAGAAATCTAAGTTTAGTTCAACATCCCCAAATCAACCAATGCATTATGAAGTTGTAACACTAAAAATAAATAAAAATAAAAATCTGTAATTATGTCAATGAAGCAAAAACACTTCACAAAATCCAATATCTAGTCAAGATGTTGAATAAAACTCATAGAAGCTGAGTGTGGTAGTACATACTTGTAATCCCAGCACTGGGGAAATTGAGGCAAAAAGACCACAAATTCAAGGCCAGCCTGGGGTATATAGTGAGACACTAAATAATAATAATAATAACAACAACATATGAATAAATTTGAGTAAAAGATATGTATAAGACCTTTACACTGAAAAATATAACATGTTACTAACAGATTTTAAAGAAAAATTAAACAAATGGAAGGAGTTTTTAAAATGTACAGGTACTAGGGCTTGAACTCAGGGCTTCTTGCTCTCCCATGGCCTTTTCACTCACAGCTGGTGCTGTACCACTTCAGCCATGCCTCTGCTTTCTGCTTTCTGCTGGTTAACTGGAGATTAGAGTCAAGTGATTGGCTGCCGCCAACCCAAAAGTCTCAAGATCTCAGCCTCCTGAGCCACTGGCACCCAGGGAGGGATTTATGTTATTCAGGTTATGAAGATTCAATATTATTAAAATGTCACTTCTCTCCAGATTGTCCTGTGGACAGAGGCAATGTGAGCATGATTCAAATTCCAATAGTTGATTTTTAAAAAGACTTTTCCAAGCTGATCCTCAAGTTTATATGCAAATGAAATGGAAATAGAATTGAGAAATGATTTTTTTAATTTTATTTTATTTTATTTGTGAACATACTGTACAGAGGAGTTACAATTACATGGGCAGGATAATGCGTACATTTCTTACCAAGCATTGCAGCCTCCTCCTGTGTTTACCCTTCACATCCCTTCCCAGCCTCCCCCCTCTCCCCCAATCCCAATCCTTCTCCTTCCCCCCCTTCCCACCCCCCCTCCCGCACCGACGTTGTAAAGCTCGTTTTGGACATGACAACTTGTACTTCTCATTGTTGCAACAGGTCCACCTGTATCCTTAAACAACTGGTTTTTCCCCATCTCCTCCACAAGTTATACTGACATCAAATATAGTGAAAGCAGGGGTTATACTGTGGGGGAGGGACATACAAAGCAACAAAGAGATAATCTTATAAATGCGTTAGAAACACATGCATGAGAAGAAGAAAGAAGGATGGCCAATAGACACATGAAGAAATGTTCAACATCCCTAGCCATAAAAGAAATGCAAATCAAAACAACATTGAGATATCACCTCACTCCAGTTAGAACGGCAAAAATCAAGAACTCTAACAACAACAGATGCTGGAGGGGATGTGGACAGAAAAGAACCTTACTTCATTGTTGGTGGGAATGTAAACTTGTTCAACCACTTTGGAAAGCAGTATGGAGGTTCCTCAAAAGACTTCACATAGAACTCCCCTATGACCCAGCAATCCCACTTTTGGGCATTTACCCAAATGTTTACAAACAAGACCACACTAAAGCTACTAGCACAACTATGTTTATTGCAGCATTATTTACCATAGCTAAGATATGGAACCAACCCAGATGCCCCTCAGTAGATGAATGGATCAAGAAAATGTGGTATATATACACAATGGAATTCTATGCCTCCATCAGAAAGAATGACATTGCCCCATTTGTTAGGAAATGGAAAAACTTGGAAAAAATGATATTAAGTGAAGTAAGCCAGGCCCAAAGAAACATAGGTCCCATGGTTTCCCTTATTTGTAATATATAGTATATGTATGAGTCAAGCGGAAAAGGTCAGATAATGTGATGTCAGGAAAATGAACCCTTAGAGAAATGATTTTTTGAGACAGAGTCTCTAAATAACTTAGGTTGGGGGGGAGGAAGATGGGAAGGAATGGGAAGGGGAAACAAAGGAGGAAGCAACAATGCTTGATAAGAAATGTACTCATTATCTTGCCCATGTAAAAGTAACCTCTCTGTACAGTATTTTCATAATAAAAAAATAACTTAGGTTGGCCTTGAACTTGCAATCTTCGGACCTCTGACTCCAAAGTGCTGGAATCACAGGTATGCACTACCACACTTGGCTAAAAAAGTTTTGGAAATAGAGTTGAAAGACTTACACCTGATTTTAAAATATAATGTTGCAATAACCAAGACAGCATTATTTATGGACATAAATATAGACATATAGATCACTGAAATGGAATTGAAATTCCAGAAATGGTCCCATACATTTTTCACTCAGCTTTCTTGCTGGTGCTCTATCACTTAAGCCACACTTCAAACTTGGCTTTTTGCTCATTAACTGGGACTTTAACGTTGCTAGTTAATAGTGAACTTTTTTTTGCCTGTGCTGGCTTTAAACCATGATCCTCTGGGTCCTGAGTAGCTAGGATTACAAGCATGGGCCACCAGAGCAGACACTAGTTATTTTTGACAAAAATACCAACAATTCAATAGGAAAACAATGATCATTTTCAGTAATTTATGCAAGGGTCATCTGAACAGTGCACATTGAAAAAATTAAGTTGAATTTCTACCTTATGTAATATTCTAAATTGAAGATGGCTCGTAGATTAAGTGTAACCGCTAAAATGATAAAACACAGGAAAAAATCATGATGATTATGTGTTCTGCAGATTACTTAAAGTACATACAAACAGCATAAAGTATAAAGATACTTGAAATTGATTTTATAAAATTTTATATGTCTTGAAAGACATTTTTGTGGCAATTTTGGGGCTTGAACTCAAAGCCTGGGTGCTGTCCCTGAGCTTTTTTGCTCAAGGCCAGTGGTCTACCACTTGAGCCACAGCTCCACTTTCTGGGGGGTTTTTTTGGTGGTTAATTGGAAACAGACTTTCTTGAAAGAGCTGGCTTCAAACCATGATCCTCAGATCTCAGTCTCCTAAGTAGCTAGGATTATAGTTGTGAGCCACCAGTGCCTAGCTATGAAAGATGTGTTTAGGAGAATTAAAACACAAGCCATACTCCTCCACGATATAACCCCTGTTTTCACTGTATTTGATGTTGGTATAATTTGTGGAGGGGAAGGGTAAAAAACAAATTAAGTAGGGATACAGGTGGACCCATTGCAACAATGAGATGTACAAGATGCTATGTCGAAAAATGAACTTTACAACTTTGGTGAGGGGAACGGGGAGAGTGTAATTGTGGAAATGGGAGGGCAGGGATGGTTAGGGAAAAACAAAGGAAACCAAGGAGGAGGCAACAATGCTTGATAAGAAATGTACTCATTACCTTGCTCATGTAATAGTAACCCCTCTGTACAGTATTTTCACAATAAAAAAACTTATTAATAAAAAATTCACAAACTGAAAAAAAACACAAGTTGTAGACTTGTAGAAAACATTTCTCAGTCATTTATTTACTAAAGGTCAAATTTCCTCTCTCTCTCTCTCTCTCTCTCTCTCTCTCTCTCTCTCTCTCTCTCTCTCTCTCCTTCTCCCTCTCTCTCTCTCTCTCTCTCTCTCTCTCTCTCTCTCTCTCTCTCTCTCTCTCTCTCTCTGTGTGTGTGTGTGTGTGTGTGTGTGTGTGTGTGTGTGTAGTTCATGGTAAGGTAGAGAAAAGGCCCTAGTCCTCCCTAGCACCATGTCCTGTCCATTCTCCTGTCTATCTGATCTGTGACATTTTCGCATCTCTGTCTTGCAGCCTCTATGTCCTGACTTGAAGCAAAGTCCCTTGAAGTTGAGAAAAGGAAACCCGAGCCTAGTGGACCAAGAGTGAGGATGCAGTTAGGACTACACTGGCCAATGGAGCCTATAGCTCACGAGCTGCTTCCTAGGAGGTTAGCAAATCTCCTCATCATCTGTGGAAACATATGCCGTTCCAATGATTTGTACAACTGCCAGGGAAACAGCATCTGGGTCAGAGGGCCAATTTTCCAAGTTCCACTTTGGGGAAACATCAATGCCTTTGCAGAGCTAAAATAACAAGCAACAAACGTCAAAATAATGAGCCCCTTTCTGCCAATAGAATGTGACCAGATTGAGCCCTGCCTTGGCCTCTGAGGACACCTTTTTTTGTCAGACTTAGGGCTTGAACTCAGGGCTTGGGCCCTGTCCCTGAGCTTTTTCGCTCAAGGTTAGTACTCTATCACTAGAGCCACTGCTCCACTTCTAACTTTTTGGTGATTCATTGGAAATAAGAGACTCATGGAATTTCCTATCTGGGCTACCTTCAAATCACAATTCTCAGATCTCAGCCTCCTGAGTAGCTAGGATTACAGGCATGAGCCACTAGTGGCCAGTTGAGGACACTTTTGAGCTAAGGAGGTAGCCAGTTTGCAAAACTTCTTCTAAGAGGACAGGTGAGCACTTTGTGTCCAGAAGCAGTTCTTCCTATAGTTCAGAATCAGAAAAGAAACCTGGGATAGACTGCCTACAGCAAATGAAAGGGTAATCAATCTAGGGAAGTCTAGCTTCCAGGATCAATATGACTTTAATCCTCAGAGCTGAGCCAAGCATTAATGTTGACTTCACAGATGAGGCCTGCAGCTTCATGAAGCTCAAAACTCAATCTCAAGAGGTCACTTAGGCCATATTCCTGCCTCTGAAAAGGGATCTTCTGACAATCCTGGGCATCTTTGGCTTCTTTAGAGCAAAACAATGAGGTGGGAGCGGGGGAAGAAGGCAGTGAGTCTGGGAGTAGAGCACATTCTTAATCTAAAATGCCTTTCCCAAGGCTACTACCCTTCTCTGCTGAGTGTTTTCTGAGGGAGCTAGGGAAAATGAAAAGAACAGAGGCAGGAAATCAAAGTCCTTTCCAGCCAGCGGATGTGAAAGTGGTTGGTAACTTATTGCCTAGTTGGGAAATCTCCTTAAGCATCAGCTTGGCAATCCTGGAACCAAGCTGAAAACATGAGCGTTCTCAGCTAAGTTCAACTTTTTTGTTTTTTCCTTTTTTTTTTTTTTTTGCCAGTCCTGGGGCTTGAACTCAGGGACTAAGCAGTGTCCCTGAGCTTCTTTTCCTCAAGGCTAACAGTCTACCACTTGAGCCACAGCATCACTTCTGGCTTTTTCTGTTTATGTGGTGCTGAGGAATCCAACCCAGGGCTTCATGCATGCTAGACAAGCACTCTACCACTAAGCCACATTCCCAGCCCTAAGTTCAACTTTCTATGATGTTTCTATAATGCTACAAGGTCAGATGTGGATTTGGTTTTGGTTGGTTGGTTGGCTGGGTTTGGTGCTGGAAATGAAACTCAGGGCCTGTGCACAGACTAAGCATATACTCTACCATAACCCACACTGGATTTCAGAACAATATCTACTTATTTACTTGACCAATGAACTTCACATTTTCTTTTATTTTTTATTTTTTTTGTCGATCATGGGGACTGATCTCTGGGCCTGGGCACTGTCCCTGAGCTCTTCAGCTCAAGGCTAAAGCGCTACCACTTAAGCCACAGAGCCACTTCCAGTTTTCTGGTGGTTAATTGGAGATGAGTCTCACGGACTTTCCTGCCCAGGCTGACTTTGAACCGCAATCCTCAGATCTCACTCAGCCTCCTGAGTAGCTAGGGTTATAGGCATGAGCCACGAGAGCCCGGTGGACTTCACATTTCTAAGCATCTGTTTTGTCTACCTTGTAGAAGTAACCACAGTATGTTTCTTTTGTAGCAATTAAATAAGGTAATGTAAGAAATCTGGTGTGTAGAATTTATATACTACACTGAAGTGAACAGATGAAGACAGCCACTCTTCTGACTGATGCTGCTACTGAAGAGGAATCTATCTGCCCACACCAACATCCCTCAGTTAGCATAGGTTTATTGAGAAGTTGTCATGCAACAGGTTATGTTTGTGTGCCAAAGTTAATGATTGTTCAGAGCAGTGTATCCTCACAGCCCTTCACAGGCTTCCAATACACTCTCAACCCTGATCACTGGTAACAAAGAGCTAGGTATTCAGTAGGGCAAATGCAAAAGGAAGCTTGGTTATGGGCTGAGTATAGGCCCCTTGTCTGAGAAGAGCATCAGCAGGCAGTAGGCGTGTAGGTGTTAGACTTGGCAGAAGAATGAGGTTAAAGTTCCAATCCCATTCTCTAATTCAGTCTAGCTAGAAGGAGGACATTATCACCATGGATAGACCAGTGAGTAGGAGAAGGAGAAGGCAATAGCCACTGGGCAGAGACCATAAACTCAAGACAAATTTCTTGAGAATGAGAGGGAGTCATACACCTATAATCTCAGAATTTGGGAGGCTGAGATAGGATGATCATGAGTTCCAGGCTAGCCTGGGCTATATAGTAAAACGAGAGAGAGAGAGAGAGAGAGAGAGAGAGAGAGAGAGAGAGAGAGAGAGAGAGAGAGAGAGAGAGAGAGAGAGAGAGAGAGAGAGAGAGAGAGAGAGAGAGAATTAACTGTTCTTGGAAGTGAGGAAGGTCCCAGCACCTTTGTAACTTTATTTAATGTCAATCCCACCTCACCTATGAACAGTTCTTTTACCTTCTAAAACCTTTCTTTCTAGCACTTAGGCCACCATATTCTCATAGCAAACATTTAAGATAGATTAGCCGGGCTGGGAAGGTGGCTCAGCGGTAGAGCGCTTGCCTTGCCCTGGGTTCGATTCCTCAGCACCACATAAGCAAAAAGAAAAAAGCCGAAAGTGGTGCTGTGGTTCAAGTGGTAGAGCACTAGCCTTGAGCTGAAGAGCTGAGGGACAGCGCCCAGGCCCAGAGTTCAAGCCCCACGACCGGACCCAAAAAAGAAAAAACAAACAAAAACAAAGATAGATTAGCCACAAAATATCCTCTCACACATCTTCCTTTTCTTCACAGACATTATATATCTATATCTATATCTATATCTATATCTATATATATGATGGCAAGCACCAAATTCTTAACATATATTAGTTATGTTGGACCATTTAATTCCTCATAATATGTTATAAGGTAATATTAGAGAGATTTGATACGTGGAAGCTATATTTGTATCTTCTTTTGTTGGCATTGTTGTTGCAGGAATGGAGATTAAACCCAGGTCCTTGCATATAATAGACAAGCAATCTACCACTGAGACACCTCGCCAACCTTGGATCTTTTATTATTTTGTGTTGGTGTTTTTGAGGCAAGATTTTGCTATGTGTAGCTCAGGCTGGCCTTGAAATAGTGGTCCTCCTGCCTTAACTTCCTGAGTGCTAGGATTACAGGTGGAAATCACCATACCTGGCTAGAGGTAGGATCTTAAATAGCCCCCAAAGTCTCATATGTTGGAGGTTTGATCCCCAAAAGGGTGCTACTGAGAGATGATGGAATCTTCAATTGGAGGTCTTCAAGACACTAGGCACATGACCTTGAAGAGGGACAGTGGGACCCCAACCACTCTCCTCTTCCTCTCTTGCTTTCTGGCCAAGGAATGAGTGTTTTTCTCTGCCATGTAGTTAGTCTCCACCATATATCTACAATGGTATGCCTTCCTACCCATGGGTACTATGGTCCAAGTAGCCAGGCCATGGAAAAATATATGCCACTTTCCAGCATTTCACTGTTTAATATTCTCATTTGTGATAGTTTCTCTGTAGATGTGGTAAGGTACAAAGAAGGCAAACAGCTTACTCCAGGCTCCCTGCTGTACCAGGATCAGAGAAATTCCTCGAAGTTCTTAACTCTCAAGTCTGGGCTTGTTTCACTTGAATCTCTAAGCATGTGCCCACAGGGCAGCAAAGAAAGCTCTGTGGGTCTAAAGAAAATTAGACAAAAGAAACTCAGTCCATTCCCAGTCTCCTTTTAATTGGGCCTGTGGAGGCCTCTTGGCAAGGCCAAAAGGAGCTGACACACAAGTACAATGGCTAAAGAGAAGGTCAGGGGCCTGTAGGGACAGGACAAGAAAGTCTTGAAAGATCATATAATTTAGATGGGAATAGAAGGTAATGTTGGCCTTGAAGGCTTCACAGTAAATTTCTGTAGAGGCTCTGAGAGTAGGTGGGATGGGGGAAAATGTACAGGCAGAGTTGGAAACGTGTTCCCATCCTGGTCCACAGCCATGAAAGCAATTCTGAATAAGAACAAGCCAGGATTTGAGCTGGGTGCTCAGGGCTGTGGTGACTATGGAGCAACACAAACCACCAAATAGGAGGCTAATGCATATGGAAATAGAGCTTGTTCAGTAATCCCAAATCCAGCCTGTGGACCATGCTTGAATCCCAGCATGTATACAAACTGCATAATTCAAGAGCACCACCAGGTTTAGGAAACACTGAATTGGACTAGCAAATGTCTTTGCCAGGGTCCTTTATGGAGTCTGAGAAGACCAGAAGGAGGAGGTCAAAAAGACCATATGGCTGACACTGTCTTTCAGAAAAAGGATGAGATGAACACCAGTGGCTTATGCCTAGAATCTTAGCTATTCAAGAGGCTGAGATCAGAGGATCACAGTTCAAAGCCAACCCAAGCAGAAAAGTCCTCAAGACCCTATCTCCAATTAACCAGTAAAATGCCTGGTTGGGAGCATGCTTCAAGTGGTAGAGCAAGGAGAAGGAGAGCAAGAGGCCCTGAGTTCAAGCACTGATAATGACAACACAAAAGGCTCCAATGTAAACCTCATTAATCCTGTAATTACTTATGAATAGCATATGTCACAGTGAGTTTGCTTGATGTGTATTAGAATGGTTAGTTGATAAAGGCATATATTTCAAAATATCAAGTTCTGATGCTGTGTTTTGGTATTTCTTCATTTAAAAATCCAGAACTTCTCTTGCTGAAGATAGGACACAGTGATCAGATACCTTCCTTCTTTCCTTCCTCCTTCTCTCCCTCTGTCCCTCCCTCTCTCTCCCTTGCCCTCTCTCCTCTTCTTCTCTTTCTCATGTTGAATATTGAATTCTAGGCTTCATATACTCTACACTAAGCTACAGCCCCAACCCACTGAGATGTGGAAAATTCTCTCAAACTTGCTTTGGTAGCAGTCTTGCTGACATTGGCTACTCAGGCCTGGCAACAATGGTGCCCAGTTCCAGCTTCAGTCAAAAAAAGGTCTGTGAAGAGTCTGATGTTTGCAGGGGGAAATTCTTTGTCAATGCCACCACATCAATGCTTTTTCCCTCAGGTATGGTGACCTGGAGAAGAGAGGAGAGATTGAACCCTGGGCTCCAGAAGTCTAGAGATCCACTGGACTCATTGATTTTTGTGGCCATGAGGCTCTCAATGAGGTCAGCAGCAGAGAGAGCACACCTGGGTGGAAGGGGAGTGAGCAGAGGTCATGCTGGAGACCATTCCCTTCTTTTCTAAGAAAACACACAGTGCCTCGACTGCTCCATATGCACAAACCAGCCTGAAAAGCAAGACTGAGAAACTATATGATGGCACTGACCAGGCTGTTAAAAGAAGGCTTTGCTTTAGTTTTTCCCTTGAATATTTTACTTGTATATCTCTGCATGTCACTGTGCTCAGTAAATGCAGAATCTATAGGCCACATCCCCTGTCCCCACTCTCTCACTGTGACATACATTGGAGAAAGTGGGGATGGACAAAGTGGGCACATTGCTCGGGCACGTTTATGTCACCTTTTCTGGAAGCTAACCCAGAGACTCAGGTCTGAGGAAGGAAATATTCCAGTCTCTGCATTAGCAGGTAAGGAAGGAACTTTTTTCAGGGCCATTGAAACTGCACTGTTTGTTGAGCCCACAGTTCACATCAGCACAGCTAAGAAGACAGAGGACATGGATGAGTTCACTGTAATTTCTGGTGCCAGGGTAGAACTCTGTGGTGGACTGCTGGCCTCGCTGAAGAAAGGCAATAGATTGATCTCTAGCAGGGTAAAAAACAAAAGGAAAGCTGGGCACTAGGGGATCACACCTGTAATCCTAGCTACTTGGGAAGCTAAGATCTGAGAATCATGTTTCAAAGCCAGCCCAAGCAGGAAAGTCCACGAGACTCTTATTTCCAATTAAACTCCAAAAAACTAGAAGTAGAGCTATAGCTCCAAGTGGTAGAGCACTAGCCTTGAGCAAAAGAGCTCAGGGACAGTGCTCAGGCCCTGAGTTCAAAACTCACACCACCAAAAGAAAAAAAAGAAAGAAAGAAAGAAAGAAAAGAAAAACACAGAATTCCCTCTTGCAAAAACAGAAACTGAGATTCAACTAATACCTGGAGAACCTATGGCCTAAAGAAGAGGAGCCTCACTACTTCCCCAAGCCCCAGCAGCTACCCAATTCACACTGACACGATAAACATGCTTGCAGGTTCCCCATTCCTCAGCCTGTCTTGTCTAACCTGAAGCTGAAAGGACAACTTGTACCCAACACCACCTCTCCCAACACACCAAAACTGACAGTGGGGCCCTGATAGCTGTTCTGGGTTCCGATTGCTTTCTGGCTTCCTTCAGCCTGGGAGCAGCCTGGGTTACAATGGCTGCACGCTTGAGAGAGTGGAGCAGGTACCTCTTATTCACTGTTTAATTCCCAGTAAGCCATTCACTTATGTGTTGTATAAATGAAGCTGTAGGAGACTCAGCAGCTCCTAAGGGAGGGAGACAGACAAGTCAAGCTAGAATCCCAGCTCAGCACCTGGTATCAGATAAAAGTTATGACCAGACCATCTATCTAAGGATGGGTCTCACAAACTGGCTTTAGTTCACTCCCAAGACGTCTTCTTAGATACCAACAAAGATCTCTTCTAAATGAGTACCCAGCTCTTCTCTATCCTAGCCTCTCCCCCCCCCAAAGTCTGTGTAAACTATGACAAGTTTGTTTGCTGGTCTGAAAGATGGAGAGTCAGGCTTACTGATGGCCAGGAGAGGCCTGTTCTATTTCTCCATCTTCCATCTATGGGTGGCTTGGATGCTGTTGCCTCCTGGCCAATAGGGATCAGAAGCAGGAAATTAGGAGGCATGAACCTCACTCTCTCAACATTGTCACAAGTTGTGGAGCTAAATGCCTATCATTCCTGGAGATGCTTCTGGAGCCATCAACAGGCCTTGGCCCAGAGAATCAAAGCTAGGAGACTGGAGGGAATGACAGGAAGATTTTCCTGACAGGGAAGGTAATGAGACCAGACACCATTTAGGAAGGGAGCTATGTGTCTCGTTTAGTTGAAATCATAGAAACCTGGAAGCTAATGAGTTCCTAGAGATCCTCTGGTGTAGCCTCTGCTTGGCATAGATCAGAAACTGACACCCAGGACAGGAAGTTGCCTGTCCAGGATCACAGAGCTGCCTATCTAAGGCAAGGGCAGAGACCAAGTCCTGTGGCCAGGACTCTTCAGTCAGGGAAGTTCCTTCACTCCAGGATGAGAGGCTTTGAAGACAAGAGAGAGTATACACCATGGCCAGTGTGTACTGGGGAGGGCTTCCTGTGGTCCTCAGAGAGTAAAGGGTACATGGGAGAAGAGGTAAGGCTAAAGCCATTGGGCCAAGCTGTTTCTTCTTCTTTTACTTACTTTTTTTTTTTTTTTTGCCAGACCTGGGGCTGAACTCAGGGCCTGGGCACTTTCCCTGAGCCTCTTTGTGCTCAAGGCTAGCTAGGATTACAAGATTGAGCCACCCATGCCTGGCTCAGGGAGCTTCTTAGATACTCCCTTGCTCCTCTGAGAACCCCTGTCATTCTAGAGTGTCTGATGACAGGCTCCTCCCTGGGACAAGGTGGTGGTGGTGATGGTGGTGGTGGTGGTGGTGGTGGTGGTGGTGGTGGTGGTGGTGGTGGTGGTGGTGGTGGTTCTGATATCTCTCCCAAAGCCTGGCCCCTAATTCCAGCATACCTCGTTCCCTAGAAGGCCCCGCAGTCAGGCAAACAGGAAGTGGGCTTCCATTTGAATAGCACCTTCCACAGACCCTGTGGAGGCTCAGGTGGGGCAGGACATTCACAGGGCTTCTGGGTCAGGGGGAGACTGTGGCATTTATTCAAGGACAGATACTTGGGAGGAAGGGGGAATGCCATGAGGTGAGAGGAGATGGAGGGACTGCATTGGATTTTACACATGCTGGGTAACCTGGACAGGCCCCTGGGTGGCAGGGGCAGAGGCCTTTCCCGCCTTTTCCTGAAGGCTTCCCTCACCTTCCTGGAGGCAGGGCAGGTGCAGGTGGCAAAGTATGGGCATCGGGGCACACACACTTGGGAGATGGGATGGCTTCTGTGTGATAACAACCTAGCCCAGTCCCTCAGTAGCTGTGAACATCCAGTTGTTTATTACACTGCTTTGAATCTCTCTGTCATCTCAAAAATTGGGAGTTAGTATTGTGGACTTTGAAATAGCATAAGGTGTTTCTCCTCAAGGTCTCAGGAGGAGCCTGGGACCAGTGGTCCTGGGACAATCCTCCCTCTTGTCATTTCAGACTGTCCAGGATGGGATGCCTAGGTATCACTGTGTGGTCTTTATTTTGATCTCCCCCACCCCCCTCTGGCCAGTCCTGGAGGTTGATGAACTCAGGCCTGGACACTCTTTGAGCTTCTTTTTCCTCAAGGTTAGTACTCTACCACTTGAGCCACAGCACTACTTCTGGCGTTTTCTGTTTATGTGGTACTAGGGAATCAAACCCAGGGCTGCATGCATGCTAGGCAAGCACTCTACCACTAAGCCTCATTCCCAGCCCTTTATTTTTATATGTTGATTGTAATAAACTGGAAAAGGCACAAAAACAAAAGCCTTTCATGACATCAGTGAGACATTCAATACTGGACACAGACTGGGTATGTCAGGTTTTCTGATGATGGTGTGGCTCCGTTATTTTTTTTTTAAGTTCTTGTCTATCAGAGCTATAGTCTGAAACTCTCAGGGACACAAGGGTAAGGTGAGAGGTCAGCAGTTGATAATATCGACGCTGGGTAAGACTTGCAGGAGGGCTTCCTAAGGTATTCCACGGATGCCTGGTTAGACATTTTCCAAAACAAGCCATTTTGCATATGCAATGGAGAAAGTGTTTGTCCAAATCACCTCTGGAAGGTGAGTCACACAAGGAGACCAAATCCACCCACATGAGGTGAGCTTTACCTGTGACTAGGACCACAACCCCATGTGTACTGGCTCTGCCTGCAGATAGCCACTAGTGGCCCCTCATTTCAGCTCCCCCACACCCCTCCTTCGGGCAGCATCTGTGCTCCTCTCAGCCCATGATGGCAGGTTTGCTTGTTAAGCAATGGAAGGCAGAAGCCAGAGCCCTTTTCTTGGGAGGAAGAAAGGGTAGGGTATGGAGGTGAGCCAGACAGTTGCTCAGGGGAAGGTTTCCCCTCTCCCAGAGCCTGGCTTGGGGCAGAGATGGGGTGGGGTGCCTTGATGCCAATTTCCCATGGCCCCCACTTTCTGAGACTTGCTCTGGTGGGGCAGAGCCATTGTCAGAGCTGAAGCCTCAGAGGGAGAAGAAGGGGTGCCCTACCTGCACTTCCTTTGCAGGCTGGGGTGCTCTGGGATTAAGAAGGTGGCCCATAGCACAGAGCAGAGCCAGAGTTCTGGAAAGGCCTCTCCTGGGCATTTCACAACTCTTCCTTGTTTTAAAAAGTTCTAGGAAAAGCTGCGCCAGTGATCACCTGGAGCTGAGGCCACATCAGAAGGCAGGAGGCAGGGGCTTCATGGGGCCCAGAAACTGCTCCTCGCTGTCCTTTGATGGGAGGAGGAGGCAGAAGCCTGGGAGGCTGCACAGTGGCCTGGCAGTGTCAGTGAGGCCTGCCACAGGTGTTGGAGCTCCTGTGTTGTGATGGTACTTCAGAACCAGCTATCACTGGAAGCCTGTGTGCGCCTGAGCCAGGCTCTGCCTTTCTGTGTCCTGAGTGCTAGGAGAAAGCTATCTTGTATTGTCCCTGGCCCCCTTTGAGCTCAAATGGGTTGGATCACAATGCATTCCCACCCTTATCCATGAAGGGATGGCTCTCACTCAGGGTGACTGGAGCCTGACTTACCCCACTCCCACCCTCCAGGCCACTCTGGAGCAACCAACACAGCCAGTAGCCTCACCCCTTCTTCAGTGAGCATGCTTCCTACTAGAGCTGCTCACTGCTTCCTGCTGTCTTAGGAGGTGGGATTCAGAGGAGCCCAGGCTGGCAGGATGTGGAGGGTGATGGTGAGCTCATTCAACTGCCCCAGAAATTAGCCTTGTAACACCCAGTGTGTGAGAGAGGAAGGTTGATCCTGCTTGAAGACAAAAACATTGAGGAGGCAGCAATCAGTATCTGAGCAAGAGCAGGCCCCAGACAGCCCCCACTTTCTGTAGCATCTTTGTGGCTCCTGGTTGCTAGGAGCAGGCGCCTATGTTGCTAAGCAACTGGAGCCTGGTGGATTAAAATCAATTTCCTGAGCTCACTGGCAGAGGGAGGGAGAGAAGGTGGAATGCAGATGCCTTGGGAAAGCTCATCCCTGCCCCCACTATTTGCTGGAGGATGTAGGAGGGGACTATACACCAGGTACTCAGTATACAGACCTAGAACAATCAACAATGGGCACTTATCTACTGATTTGAGCACTAATGAATGGTAATGACTAAGCTTTGGGAATCTGCAGGAGAGGCAGGTAGTTCTGGGAGTCTTAAAAACTAGGTCAGATAGGACTGGACAGAGTTTTTCCTCTAAAATGGCTTGAATAATTTTAGGGTCTATGTATGCCTACATATTCTGAGGTCTAGCTCCTAGGTGAAACACAAAGGCTCCTGGATATATGGCTTCTATTTGCTAGGATTATAATACCAGGGATGTCAGTAAACTCACCTCTTCCTGAGCCAGCCCTTGGAAAACCTTTGGTTGTATGAAACCAGAGTCATTTTCCCTGAGTCCCTGTGGCTCCTTTTTGTGATGATCAAAGGAGCTAATCCAATTTGCCTGTGTATAAGACCTGTAGCTTCTCTCTTCTGTGAGTTCTACCCTTCATCTCTGTCATCCCTTAAGCAACAGATAAATGTGCAGACTGTTGAGGAGGTGGCCTCACCTTGCGCTCCTTTAATCCTCCACCTCCCACTTTGTGTTTAACTTTCTTAAATGGTGAGCCACTAGCATAACCACATTTTCTGTGTGCAGGACTCAATTCTTGACACAGATTCTAGACTTCTTTTTCGTCTCTGCTTTAGGAGTGAATCTCCCATGTCAATGTAGAGTCTTCAGGTCAGAGGGAAAGAAGACATCTATGTAAGGGGAATCTACAAACTTAACAGAGGTTTACTTCTAGCATGGGGATGTGAGAAGCCTTGTAGATCTAGAGACATGATTGTGCCTGGTGAGATTTGGTTTAAAATCAACCACTTAAAATCTCTGAAAATGGGGCAGCCATTTTTCAAGAAACTTAGTAAATCTCGTAAGAATAGCAATATTTGATGGCATTTGTACTGAGACCTGCTCCCACCTCTACATCTCAGCTCAGGCGGATGAAACCTCTATTCTGGTTGAGAGTAGTCAATATGGGGTTTTGTCTTCCTCCAGCTCTTACAACAGGTAACAGTTTGACCCACAAGCCTTAAGCTTTGGGATCTCGTATCCCCGCTAGTTCTGTTTTATAGAAGTGGAATCAAGAGGACTAAAGATCTCTTCACCAACTCAGCTCCCCTTTGTAGGGTAGAATCACTACTTTGGGTAAAGCATGGCTATAAAATTGTGTGTCTGGTAACCTCTGATCCAGCTCACTCATGGGGTGGAGTGTTCATGCTAGGTGCTAGGAAAGATAAGTGACACCTGTCATTCCTGCTCAGTCAGTACCTTGCTCGAGCAAAATGTCGTGCTGGGAGAATTGACAAGGGCTACTTTCCCAGCCTCCAGCTTCAATGCAATAGAGCAAAGATTCTGCTCACAAGGAGAGGCACACACTAAGAATGGAGAACTCACTGGGCACCAGTGGCTCATACCTGTAATCCTAGCTACTCGGAAGGCTGAGGATTGAGATTCAAAGCCAGCCCAGGCAGGACAATAAACCACCAGAAAATCAGAAGTGGAGTTGTAGCTCCAGTGGTGGAGCACTAGCCCTGAACTGAAGAGCTCAGAGGCAGCACCTAGGCCCAGAGTTCAAGCCTCATGACCCCCTATCCCCCCCCCCAAAAAAAAAAGAATGGAGAACTCCTTTGCTTACGCTAACGTGACTGTCTTTATTAGGGGGGAAGAGTGGTGAAGTGTTTGCCTAAGGGAACTGTTGGGAGCAAGGGAGCCTTTTGGTAAGCAATGAAGAAAGGACCAAGATTCCAGTAGCAAATGCAGAATGGTAGATGAGCTATACAGGAAGAACTGGAGGAAAAAAAACTGAGGAAAAAATCCTCTGAAGGCTCTGAAAATGCCTCCAAGACAGATAACACCAAGTCTCAGCAATGCCCCCCTCCCGTTAATTGGATCAGATTGTGAAATAATTTATACCCCAAGGCATTGTTTTTTTTAAAAAGCAATTGGAGAATTAAGAAGCAATTAGTGGAGGTTAATAGCTGGGTGTGATATCATTAGAGATAGATTATCCAGAAGCTAAAACGGGATCACAGAGGAGACAACATAAATTAGTGGTGGCAGGTACTGCATCTATATCCTAGATTGTGACCTCTCAGGGGTTGCATGAAGACTGGAAGAAGAAAAGAGGATATTATTGACTCCTTTAGCAAAGTCAATAACAGTATCTAGAATGGTCACACTATATTATTTGAAATGTCCAGTTTTCAACAAAAAATGTAAAATATGCAAAGAAATTGGAAAGCGTGGCATGTAAAAAGGAAAAAAGGAAGCAATATCTTGGAAGCAGCCAGATGTTGCACTTGGGAGACAAAGTAGCTATTATACATATGTTCAAAGAACTAAAAGAAACTGCTTGAAGAACTAAAAGAGTGTGTGATAATAATATCTTGTCAAATAGAGAATATCAATAGACAGAAGGACTGGGAGGAGATGGCACAAATGGTAGAGCACCTACCTAATAAGCATGACGCCCTGAGTTCAAACCCCAGCACAATCAAGAAAGAAAAAGAAAGAATCAAAGAATCAAATAAAGAATTAAAGAATCAAACTTTCAAATTGAAAGTTTATATTAAAAACTCAGTAACAAATTTTTGTAGGGATGTTAAATAATAGAAGCAGAAGGAAAAAATCAGCAAGTGCAAATATAGATCAATGCATATTAGGAAAATTTAAAAGACTGAGAATATATCATTAATAAAAATTGGCAGAGGCTGAGAAATGTTGGACAACTGTTAGGCACATCAATATACATTTGACAGAATTTGAGAAAAAGAGAAAGGAACGGAAAAATAATCAAGAACAATAAAATTTCCTCAGACCTCAAGAAAACATTGATCTACATATTTCAGAAGGTCTACAAATAACAAAACACAGGGCGAGACACTGAGATACACCACAGTCAAAATAATAAAACCCAAAACCAAAGGGAAATTTTGAAATAAGCAAGGGAAAAATCACTCATCATGTACAAAAGAAATTCCAGTAGGATTAATTGTTGACTTCTACCAGAACATGACAGTGGGATGACATGTTAAAAAAACAACAACAACTGTTAGCCAAAAATATTATATATGAAATATCCAGATCAGTCAAATTCATAGATAGAGAAAGTAGGTTACTAGGCACTATGAAGTGAAGAATGGATGCTAATGAATAGGTACTAGGGGAGTACAGAGTATTTCAGGAAGATATGAAAACTTTCTGGAATTAGATAGTGATAACAGTTGCATAACCTTAGAAATATATTTTGAAACTTTAAAGAGGGTGAATTTCTTGGTCTGTGAATTGTTTTTATGCCATCTTGGGGCTTGAATTCAAGGCCTGGCTGCTGTTTCTAAGGGTGTTATTTCTCCCCTCTCAAGGCTAGACTCCACCACTTGAGCCACAGCTCCACTTAAAGCTTTTATTTATTTATTTATTTATTTTTGGTAGTTTAAGACAAGAGTCTCATAGACTTTGTGGGTTTGGGGTTTTTTTTGTTAGTCATGGGGCTTGAACCCTGGGTCTAGGCACTGTCCCTCAGCTCTTCAGCTCAAGGCTAGCACTATACCACTTGAGCCACAGCGCCACTTCAAGCTTTGTCTGCTTATGTGGTGCTGAGGAATCAAACCCTGGGGCTCATGCACGCGAGGCAAGCACTCTACCACTGAGCCAACTTCCCAGTCCCTCATTACTGATTCATCTATAGAATATTTCCTTCTTCTTCTTCTTCTTTTTTTTTAGTCATTTCTGGGCCTTGAACTCTGGGCCTGGGCGCTGACCCTGAGCCACAGCACCACTTGAGCCACAGCACCACTTCCGGTTTTTCTAGTGGTTTATTGGAGATGAGTCTCATAGAGTTTCCTGCCTGGGCTGGCTTTGAACCACAATCTTCAGATCTCATCCTTCTGAGTAGCTAGGATTACAGGCTTGAGCCACAGATACCGGGCTTCTCATGGACTTTTATGCTCCTGCTAACTTCAGACCATGATCCTTAGCGCCTCAGATCTTTGCAAGTGTGAGCCACTGGTGCCCATCCCTGTGAATTATCCTAATCTTTTTCAAAAATTTTATTGGCATAAAGCTAGAGAATGACTCAAATGATAGAGCACCTATCTAGTAAATGTGAAGCACTGATGTCAAACCCAGTACCACCAAAAAAAGTATTCGTGGTGTGTTAAGTAGTACATAGCAGAGGATTTCATTTTACCTGTTCCATGCATATGTATATCATACATTGATCATGTTTACTGCCTCTGTTATTCTCTCTGATCCTCTCTATCCCCTTTTGCCCTCACCTCCCACCTTCCTAGTCATCTCTCTTTTACTTTCAAAATCTTGGGAGTTGTTTTATTTTCTTGCCTCATAGCTTCCACAAATAAGAGAATGCATGTAATACTTATCTTTGTGAGAGTGGCTTATTTTACTTAATATTATAATTTCTATTTCAATTCATTTTCCAGAAGATGACATAATTTTATCCCTCTTATTGGCAGAATAAAAGTCCACTATGTACACATACCACATTTTTCAATCCATTCATCAGTCGATGGGCACCTAGGCAGGTTCCATAATTTGGCTCCTAAGAAGCATACCACAGTAGATATGGGTATACAGGCTTCTCTATATAGTAAGATGACTGATTCTTTGGAATATATGTCCAAGAGTGGTATCGCTGTATCGTTTGGGAGGTCTATTTTTAAATCTTTGAAGAACCTCCATACTGACTTCCATTCTGGTTGGACTAATTTACATTATCAGAAACAGTAAATAAGAATTCCCTTTACCCCCACATCTTCAATATAAACAATTTAAAGATCTTAAATCAACTTTCTACCTAAAGAAACTAGGAAAACAGCAGACTAAACACAAATCAAGCAGAAGGAAAGCAATAATAAAAGCTAGAACAAAAATAAATAAGACTTCAGGTGCCAGTGGCTCACATCTATAATCCTAGCTACTCGGGAGGCTGAGATTTGAGGACTGAGGTTTGAAACCAGTCACATAACATTAGAAATAAATTTTGAAACTTTAAAGAAAGTCTTTGAGATTCTTATCTCCAATAAACTACTCAGAAAAAGCCAGAAGTGGTATTGTGGCTCAAGTGGTAGAATGCTAGCCTTGAACACAAAGAGGCTCAAGAACAGTGCTCAGGCCCTGAGTTCAAGCCCCAGGAAGAACAAAAAATAAAATGAATAAGGGAAAAAAATGGAGAAAGATCAGTGAACTTCACATTAGTTCTTTGAAAGTTTGTAAAAATTTGACAAACCTTTAACTAGACTTAACAGGGAGGAAGGAGAGAAGACTACGACTAACAAAATTAATGATAAAGAAGGGATTTAGTTAGTACTGACAACAGGAATAAAAGAAGCATCAAGAGCTTCTGCTTTTGTTTGCCATCATGGTTACCATGCTCATTTGGGCTTCTCATCATGTCTTCTCACAAGACTTTCAGAATCAAGCAGTTCCTGGCCAATAAACAAAAGCAACATCATCCCATTCCCCAGTGGATTTGGATAAAAAATGGTTTAAAAAAAAAAAAAGAGAGAGACAAGCCGGCTCCGGAGGCTCACACCTGTAATTCTAACTACTCAGGAGGCTGAGATCTGAAGATCGAGGTTCAAAGTCAGCCCTGGCAAGAAAGTCCTTGATACTCTTATCTCCAATTAACCACCAGAAAACTGGAAGTGGCGCAGTGGCTCAAATGGTAGAACGCTTGCCTTGGGCTGAAGAGCTCAGGAACAGCACCCAGGCCCCGAGTTCAAGCTGCAGAACCAGAACAACAACAAAAAGAATAAAGATGAGTCCATAACTAACACAACAGGCCAAGATTCGCTCAAAATAACACGTAGATCTAAGTGTAAGAAATTGAAAGTACAGAATTCTTAGGTGAAAGCATAGAACACACTTTTATGACTTCAGATTAGGCAATAGGCTTCTTAGAAATGATTACAAAAGTACAAGTAATTTTAAAAAAAGATAAATTAGACTTAATAAAAAATTAAAAGCTTTTTTCCTGGAATATATACGGAAAAGAATTGAAACCAGGGACTTAAACTGAAATATGTATACCAATGTTCAGAGCAACATTATTCACAATAGCCAAAAGGTAGGAAAAAATACTCATTTACAGATGGCTGGATAAAATGTGGCATACATACAATGGAATATTGTTCAGCCTTTAAAAAAGAAGGAAATCCTAGTAAATGCTACAAAATGGATGCACTTTGAAGACATTATGCTGATTTTTACACAAAGGGCACAAAGAGAAAATATTTTATGACATCACTTATTGAGGTACTTAGAGTAGGCAAATTAATAGAAATGGAAAGTAGAATGGTTGCTATGAGCTGAGAGGAGGCAAAATGGAGAAGTAATGGCTTAATGGGTAAGAGTTTCAGTATGGGAAGACAAAAAAACGTTCTGGAGATGAATGATGGTGATGGTTGTACAATAATGTAAATGTACTTAATGATAGTAAAGTATATGCTTTAAATGCTTAAAATTATAAACTTTATATTATGCATATACCACCATCAAACCATTTTAAACTTTTGTGCTTCAAAGGACATCAGGCAGAAAGTGAAAAGACAACCCACAGAATGTGTTGGCATGATTGACTAGCAAATCATTTACCTGATAGGAGTTAAATGTCCAGACTAGGCAAAGACCTCTTAGCTCAAAGTGGTGGTACATGGCTCTAATTCCAGCACTTAGAAGGTGGAGGAAAAAGATTGAGTTCAAAGTATATCAAGACCTTATGAAAGAGTTGAAAGAAAGTAAGAGGGAGGAAGGGAGAAAGGGAAGAGGAAGAGGAAGAGAAAGGGAAAGGGGAAAGGAAATGAAAAGGAATGAAGGAAGGTAGGAAGAAAGAGAAGAAAGGAAAGGAGGGAGAAAAGGAGGGAGGGAGGGAAGCAGGAAGAGGAAAAGAGCAGAAGGAGAGGAAAACAGTTGGACACTGATGGTTCATGCCTGTAATCCTAGTTAGTCAGGAGATTGGGATCTGATGGTCATGGTTCCAAAGCCAACTCAGGCAGGAAAGTCTATGAGACTCTGATCTCCAAGCCTGAGGTGAAAGAGTAGCTCAAGTGGTAGAGTGCCAGCCTTGAGTGCAAAAGCTAAGGGGCAGCACTAAGACCCTAATTTAGAACCCCAGTACCAACAGACACAAAAAGAGCTCTTAAAATTCAATAATAACATTTACAAGTAGACAAAGGACTGAGTGCTGGTGGCTCACAGCTGCAATCCTAGCTATTTAGGAGATTGAGATCTGAGGATTATAGTTCAAAGCCAGCCCTGTCACACTGGTGAGACTCTTACCGCCAATTAAGCACCAAAAAGCCAGATGGAGGTGTGGTTCAAGTGGTAGAATGGTTGCCTTGAGCAGAAAAGCTCAGGGATAGTGCTGAGGCCCTGTGTTCAAGCTCCAGGATCAGCGCGCGCGCGCGCGCACACGCACACACACACACACACACACACACACACACACACACACACACACACACACACACACACACACACACACACAC